>NC_049982.1:3167798-3195288 GCF_000003815.2 Branchiostoma floridae
GGAATAGGTAGGTAGGTAGATAATGGATCTACCTGGCACACCTGTGGCCCTGACACACCAGAATGACCTAGAGGTCGTTGACCTCGGCACTTCAATCTCACATATCCAAAACTCTCCCACAAAAACCTCCTTAAGGAGCCATTTTGAAGTGATTTATACCAAATATTATACATAGATCCTTTGAATAAGTATCTAGGGCACCTCTGTGCCAAATTTCAGGTCATTTGGATGTAATACCATGGTACAGGGGGCCAAATTATACAGTTTTGGTCCAAAAGTTGCAATAAAACCTTAATAAAATCATTTAAGGAGCAGATATGAAAAAAATGAAAAAAACACATTTTGGTATTGGCTCACTCTAACCTTGTGCCAAATTTCAGGTCATTCGGTCCAGGAACGGCGGAGATGAATCACTTTGAAGATTTGACAGGAGAAAGAAAGAAAGAAAGAAACATTACGAATACAATATATTTCACCATACTATGTATGGCTGAAATATAAAAAGATAGGCACTCATTTACACCTGACTGAAGTAAGGAAAAGCACGTGGAGTGTATTTCTCCAGGGATGTGAGGAGATTTGAACTCCGGACCTTTGGGTTCTGGACCAAACACACTGCCAACACGCCTCCCGAGTACAGAAACATAGGTCCGACAGAAAAGTGGGAGGATATAGAGCATACCAAGAAGAGCAATTGTTGATGAGATATCCACGAATACATAACCATGCGATTTTCAAAGATCCTGAACTGAAGCAAAGAGCCGAGTTGTTGGTAAAGTCGTAGACAGAAATGAAGGACCACAACGCCGGGGATAGACAGGACAGGACGCTCTACGCTGCCAACGCGCTGTTTCCTGCAGTAAACCATCGGGTAAACGGTTTCCCGTGTGTGGCAGGCGGAAAGCCGCGCGGGACGTGCCTGGAGTCACGCTTATAGCCACAAGTAGTGATGGTAGCGCCAACTGCACGTTTCTCATGTGAATGATTGTTTGGTTTATTTGGTGCAGTTGTATTACACACGTACCACTGACACTACTCTTCCTGGCGTCTTCAACAGAAAAATAATAATACAAATGCAATAACAAAGTATGCAACAAAATGTACATTAATTTTATCTAAAAAGTTAATCAAGGTGAATCTCAATCAGAGAGGTCAGATATGAAAGTGAAAATTATACAATCACGGCATAATCTGTATCTACATCAGGTGTGTTTGTTCCTGTTAGTCCATACATTGAACATTGCTTCAAAGGCGCGTGAGTTTTCAGGTGGTGTGACACAGTCAGTTGTTCATGTTTCTGCAGGTTAATGATTTGGTACATTTTGTAAGTGATTATAAAAGTGGGTGGTAGAAATGAAATTTCATCCTTCACCTTTCAACCTCTTCGACGAAAAAAAACACTTGGTACCTTCCTCGTCTGAAAGTCTGGTAGGACGTATTTACAAGCCTTTGCCCTAAGCTGGCAATATTTCAGTACTTTTTGGGACGAGATTTCTCCTGGTTATTTACATTTCTGCTGTGACTAATTATTTCATATTACTTCATGAAACGCGGCATGCAGGGCAATTTGAGCTTTCATGAATAAACAAAGGTCCACAAACAAAAAAAAAATCTTCTTTGCCAGCACCACGTACGACGGTATCTGCCTGAATTATCAAACATCTTCTTATTTCGAAACATAAGTCAAAACACAAACCTCAAAATCTAAGATTGAATGCTAGAGCAGTTCCTATTAGAATAGACATTTGTCCCACTTGTGCAGTCTTGTAAGCCTCTGAATTATCAAAGATCTTCCAAGTTATTCCAAGGAATAAACGGTATTGTATTTGCTTATCAATATAAAATTCAAACCCTTAGAACTAAAGAATGCATTCTGTAGCATTTCCTGTCAGAACGGTCCCTTGTCCCACGTCACCACAATTATCTTGCACTACCCGCACACTTTTCTTTGCTCTGTTTTATGTTGCAATGATGGGCGGTGGTGCGTTTGAATTTGTTCCGCCTTTCCTTGACGTAAGGCGTAAGAAGGTGACCGGTCGATCGCATTCCATGCCCAAGAGAACGAATTTGATGTTTTCATTACACTAATTGGAAATCCTAGCAGCCGACAAGACTGACTTTCATTTGGAAACGTGAACCTACACCAGTATTTCACATGTTTCGAAAAAACAACAGATTTTATCTGTTTACCTTACGAAACAAAATTAAAGATGCCTATGATTGTGAGAAGGTTCGTCAAGATTGATTTCCTAGTTCTCTACAACTGTTACATACCTGTAAGATTTAATTCCACATTTATTGATTCAATTATTCACTGATTTATTGTTTGCCCGTTCCGTACGTAGAGTTAGATGCCCAACTAGTCAAAGGCTACCACAAAGAGCTATCCCTGCTGGAAAGACTTGGACATGACAGTTACAAACATTACATTCACAATCCCACTTGTCTGTGTTACAGAACGGAAGGTTAGTCAAACTTTCATCAGTGCGCAAGATTTAATTCCACCTTTATTGATTCACTGATGTATTGTTTGCCTGTTCACCACGTAGAGTTAGACTAATCCGGCCGTGTTACGCACGGCGTCCCGCCCACCTGTCCGCAGGTATTAGCTCACGGGGCGGGCCGACAGCACAGGTGGAGATATAAGGGGCGCCGAGCGCGCGCCACACACACTCAACACTGACAGGACAGCGGCACGTGTGGAGCACACGACAACGCACGACTTGGACCAGACTCTTTCTGAACACAGCACAAGGGGACGCGCGACTGACACACGACAACGTACGACGATTCGCGACTCGGTGAAGACAGGCCCACGACAGCCTAAGGAGGGACACGACAATCGGATCAAGCCAGAGAACCAATCGCAGGTCGGTCTTTCTAGTTTTTGAGTAATCTTTGTGGTAGGTGGTTCAGATATACATTTCTACATAAGACAGAGGAAATATTACCATTTTAAGCCATCGCTAGCTTTGATATATGTTTTCTTTTACACTGATGGCTTTTAAAATCCAACCATCTAAGGTAGACGGCCGGGCTTCAATTTTTGTCAACGGACTAAGAAATTGTTACCGTAACACTCTTGTTGCACAACTCATGCCATTTGACCGGTGCAAAACTTTACACGAAAGCGACACTAACTAAACGTAGCCAAGTGAATCCTTACACTACGTGAACAAGACCTTGAGGGATCAAACTGCCTGCAATCCCTGTATTCCCCCAAATAACCGGGAGTTACATGTACATACATTATCAGGCACGTTTTGTTCATCTACTGTCTTCGTATCTTATCAGTAAAACATAGAGCTTGACATTACTTGAACGTTAACGAAGTAGTCGTCAAACAGTTCTTACAGTTTTAAAAGCTACTCAAGTGGGGTTCACCTGACCACATCCGGAGCCGTAACCAGCCCCAGCACGCGCAGGTAAATATACTCAGGTGTTCCGCAGGTAAAAGCCTATGCCCATATATACACAGCCGGGATGGGCATATTAGCTTTCCCCGCCCTGACATCTACATGCGGACCCGTACAAAACTGTGGCGTTGCGTGTGGCGTAGCTGGTAGAGCGTTCGGCTCGGAATCTGGAGGTCCCGGGTTCGATACCCGACGTGCTCCCGACGTTTTGCCCTCGGAAAAGACACTTTACACGGCCTTCCTCACTTCACCCAGGTGTAAAAAAATGGGTACCTGACTTCGGTCGGGGTGGTAAAAGAAAATAGTACTGTGTGTATGGCACTGTTCATATAAGTTACTGACTTCAGTGCAGCGGATGCCACATTGTCCTCGTCTGTCCAAAACAAAACAGAAAAAAACGGTGGGTCGGGGTGCCGTATGTAGTTATCATTCGGCATGGCTGGGTATCATTCCCCCGTACAGAGAACTGCTGACGGCAGCAGTCTCAGGGCCGCCAAATTAGCTTTGCAACTCTCAACTTCGCTTGGAAGATCCATTTATGGTGTTTGATGGCAACATCAGAGTTTGTGTTTTTTGTTTGTTTTCTAATTTCGCTCCTGGAATCATAAAAGTGAAGCATATACTTGTCAGTGTTCTATTTTGGTTGCTTTGCACGACTGTGAACAATCCAGTATGTCGTAGACTCTAATATATGAACCGAGTTAGCTAATGTGATCCGGACCTATCATCTCACCGAGGTACAAGGTTGCAACTTGGCTTGCGTGTTATCTTTGCACCAAGGCTTTTGGCAGATCAAATTAGACAAATTTACACCTGGAACATTGCAAAGTTTTTGTGTTTTTTTGCCAGAACCGTCACTACGTCAATATCTGAAGCAAACCTAATGAAAAGTGGTTAGCATGAGAACAAATATCAAACAGTAGCGTGGATTAAAACGTTGCGTTTCTCCATTGCTAAAACGCAACAGGTGTGTTGGTCAGGTTACCTGGAAACGCCGGTAGCGGCAGGTGAGGGTCTGTTGAAGCTCCTTTTGTCCGAAGACGCCACTCCAGAGTCACCTGTCCGCCAGTTTATGTAGCTGGCGGCTCCTTGTCGGGGTGAGCTGACGCGGGGCCGGGGATGGATGAATGGGTGGTGTGTGCTGTGGGTTGCCTGAAGTGGAGGAACAAATTTGTGATGCCATTTTACTGGTTATGTCAACACCGTGATGCAATGGGCGGTCCCGATTCCGCTACTTTCTCTACAAATTACTGCTTTTGTAAACACAGGAGGTCCCGATGCCGGTGGTTTCTATAAAAGCTGAACGCTGTTGGTTTTGGGTTGTCCAAATAGCCGAGCTCTTATAGTCTATGCCTGACGTTTTCAAGATAGACACAGAAAAAAAGGAAATTACTTTATGGGACGTAGAATTCAGAATTTTGTTTGTTTCGTATAGCCGGTACATCACCTATTTTGCACATTAGCTGCTGCCGCTACTTTCTCTAAAAGGTCATTAAGCATCGTGTTAAATGATCATGAGCAGCAGCATTCTTGATTTTAGCCTGAACAACTCAGGAGTACTTCTAGCGTTAATCAATCGATGACACGCCGCAACGGAACAGCCTGTTGTTAGTCAGACAAGTAAAATTGGTGTTACCTTGTGACACAACTTTGCTGCCTCTTAACGGATTATCCCTGCGGTGCAACTTATTTCCAAAGTTACTCACTCACTCACTCACTCCGGCGAGCTCGCTCGTAATCTAAACATTACTGGAAGTTTCCTCCACCCCTCTTTGTTATCCATCGCAGCGGGAAGTTGCTGCAGGTCCAAACCGCTGTTTTCAGCAAGCTTGCTTTGTGTATGACTGCGGTCTTCCCCTGCCTATGCTTCCGTGATTCCGATCCCACAGTAACAGTTTGTGCACTACTTCATCCTTTTTCCTCCAGCAATGACCTGCAAAACGCAGTCTCCTTTGCTGAATAGTTTTGGCTATAGGCGGTGTAATCTTGTAGAGTTCTTTGTTTGACATTCTTTGTCTCCATGAGAGGTTTAGTACATGTGCCGTTAAGCCATCTCTCTAGGGTTTTTGTCAGAGTCCAACATTCTGACTCAAAGAAAATAATTGATTCTACTGCTGCTCTAATAAAACTCTCCACAGTTACATTATTTTAAGATGAATGAACTCATAATTCCTTCTCTAGATCTTCTGCAGAATGTTTATCTTATGTATGCTATGTGTTTCAGTGTGATTGTTCAGACAACCGCAATACCTCCGTCACAGATGAACATCCTTTCCGAAGGTGATAAAGGCTCAGGCGTGGTAGAACATGATAACATAGAACACGGTAGAACATGACAGTTAACATAGTAACGGTAGAACATGACAGTTAACATAGTAACGGTAGAACACGATAGTTAGCATAGTAACGGATGAGTAATGGGTCTGAAGCCAAAGGTTGACTTTAAAACAAACCGTGCTCCACACACTGCGTGGAGCACATCTCCATCATCGCGTCTTTTATTCACTCCTGGCATGAGGTTAGCTGTATAAACGCCCCTCCCCCCCCCCCCCCGCTCAGTAATGACCGTGGCGAAGTCCTTATTGATATCGGAGGGTCGGCTGACCCTGTGGGTAGAACATGCGGGCAGGTGCCGGTGTAGTACCGCTAGAGTCCCCAGGGGGCGATACTTGCAGGGTTGATGTACCCTTAGGGAGAAGCGCTGCAGTACATAAGGGTGCAGTTAGCAGCTTCTGAACGTCATGTCATGAACCGTACAGCGGAGGGTTGGACATAAAAGAACGGGATCACCCTGGCGGGGGCTTCCATCATTGGTTACCGCAGTCACCTCTCGGCATCAACGTGGCTTTAAAGACTGACGGAGGCCTACAAAAGCTCTGGTAATGGTTATAACCGGAAATCCTGTTACCTGAGGGCACCACTGGGGCAACCACACGGGTTCAACCATACGGGTTCAACCAACGTTAACACTGGGACAACAACAAACAAACAAACAAACAAACAAACAACCATACAGGTTCAACCAAAGTTAACACTAGGTCAACAATAAACAAACAAACAAACAAAAAAACAACCATACAGGTTCAACCAAAGTTAATACTAGGTCAACAATAAACAAACAAACAAACAAACAAACAACCATACAGGTTCAACCAAAGTTAACACTAGGTCAACAATAAACAAACAAACAAACAAAAAAACAACCATACAGGTTCAACCAAAGTTAATACTAGGTCAACAATAAACAAACAAACAAACAAAAAAAACAACCATACAGCTTCAACCAAAGCTTTTTTCCAGCCAGTTTAGAATCCTGAAGTGGTGCACTGAAGTACAACATTTCTGGATTGAGACAAATAAACTTGAAGGACGACCACAACAAGGGAGAAGCGTGCGGACAGACAGGCAAAGACTAGGCGCTCGGAGAACACTTTAATTTTTTTTTTTAAATACAGTGATTTTATAGACATGTAGCATTGGACAATGGGCCTGTCACTCAAAACTACGGAAAACCTAGAAACTGTTTCATGGATGTCATCTCAAGCGTTGCGAGCTTGCCTAGTTAGATCTCTTTGTGCAGACGGGCCCATTTCTAACACTCACACGGAGTTGTGCAGACGGGCCCATTTCTAACACTCACACGGAGTTGTGCAGACGGGCCCATTTCTAACACTCACACGGAGTTGTGCAGACGGGCCCATTTCTAACACTCGGATTTGCCTCGCCCACCACTACAAGCTGCTTTCCTCACTAGGACGGTGATAGCGGCCTAGATTTTCGCCCACCTGTGGCTCACCTCAAGATGACATGTGTCAGTCTGCTCCATCAAACGTTGTAGTGTGACGCCATCAAGGTATTGTGTAATCTGTAATGACACCCGTGAGCATGTCTCCATCTGTACAGTTGAAGTGGAGTGCTACATTATGTCAGCTCTCTCGGTATCAAAAACACGCCCACATAAAACACGAGGACACTCAGAAGCAATTAAGAAGGTAAAGCGTAAACATGGAAAGAGGTTTTGATGTCAAGGAAGTGAACACTATAAAAAACATACCAACATACCACAAAATCGCATTTATGGACACTGACTTCTACTACTGAATATTTTTCATTAAAAGCAATACTCCCGCAGAGCGCGAGTTTTTGATTGTACACCAATCACTGGATGGAACATTTGTACCCATACACCTTTCTCACGCGGCGGCCATGATAAATCTAAAACGAGTTCAATGTGGCAAACAAAAGACTGTCCATCATAATTAGCAGTTCGACCAATGGTAGCCTGCCAATTAGGAAATCGACCAATAAGTGAATGGCTGCAAATTCGTTAAAAATTTGCATTATTATGTTGTTATTTTGCATCTCTTAAGGGACTATGGGGTCAGTCTACACTACTCTAAATTGCTACATCTTTTGGTGCATAACACTTCTTGTAATATTTATTATTCTATCTTATATCATGAAAATTTGTGTGGTTTGGGGAAAACTAAAAGGGATCTGGTTTTAGAAATAAGTTTTGTCTGTTTGCCTCATTGACCTCTTCTTCGATCTATCATGGCCGCCGCGTGAGAAAGGTGTATTGCAAAAACAAAGAGTTTGCCAGCGCCCAAACGCATACAGCAGCCGTCGGAGTATTACAGCGCCAGTGGATGCCATGGCGCAGTTATATTTCTGAGCAATTTTCACTTTGTCTTTTTGTAACCATAGTGTTGCATTGTGGAGCTCAAAATGACTTTCTTTCTTCTTTTTTTTTCAGAAGTAAAATGATGCAGAAGACACCCCTACTTTTCGTACTGGTGGCAGCCCTGCTGGTGGTGCAGGAGACACAGGGCGCCGCACTGGGGAAGGGTCCACTCAGAAGGTAGGGGTGTTTAGGTGTGGTAGAGACTAGAGTGCAAAAGACTAAACTTTACGTGACCAACACCAAGTTAGATTGGGACTTACCCCAAATTTTCATCCGACTCCGTCAGCCTTGTTCACGGAATGGACCCGTCTGCTGTAGCTTCCGGACGTGACGTCAGGGATACACGACTGCAGCAGAGGGTCGTAAATGCCAGATAACCTGTGTCGCCCCCCGTCTCTGGGGGAAAATTTGGGGTAAGTCCCAATCTAACTTGGTGTTGGTTACGTTAAGTTTAGTCTTTTCCACAATGTCATTTACCAACACAGATGAACTTTCATGCTATGGTAGAGACTAGGTTGTCCCCAAGTTGGTCCCTCCCAAGTGTGAACCTCTCGGTGTGCTCACGACTAGCTTACGACATTTATTTGTTACCAGGTCCCGGACTGATCTTAACTCTGAGTAAAAAGCACCCCCGGGGCCCGGCCGTGCCACAAAGTACCCTGACATACGTAGCCGCAGGGCCTCATGGGGGCCACGCCCCAAAATAACAGAAACAGTCCGTGAACTGCCCGGTGAGGCCCCTTTTCCAATCGCATAACGCCGAACATTGTCTCTTGCAGAAGGAGACAGACGGAGGTTTCCATGACGCAGGGGAAGAGCCGGGGCCGAGTGGAGCAGGCCCGCCTGGTGTGGCTACACTCGCTACTGGACGCCTTGGGTAAGACTTGCCCCACTTTATCTGGGCTGGCTACACTCGCTACTGGACGCCTTGGGTAAGACTTGCCACACTTTATCTGGTTTGGGTACACTCGCTACTGGACGCCTTGGGAAAGACTTTGCAGCACTTTATCTGGTCTGGCTACACTCGCTACTGGACGCCTTGGGTAAGACTTTGCCACACTTTATCTGGTCTGGCTACACTCGCTATTGGACGCCTTGGGTAAGACTTTGCCACACTTTATCTGGTCTGGCTACACTCGCTACGGGACGCCTTGGGAAAAACTTGCCACACTTTATCTGGGCGGGCTACACTCAATACTGGACGCCTTGGGTAAGACTTGCCACACTTTATCTGGTCTGGCTACACTCGCTACTGGACGCTTTGGGTAAGACTTTGCCACACTTTATCTGGTCTGGCTACACTCGCTACTGGACGCCTTGGGTAAGACTTGCCACACTTTATCTGGTCTGGCTACACTCGGTACTGGACGCCTTGGGTAAGACTTTGCCACACTTTATCTAGTCTGGCTACACTCACTACTGGACGCCTTGGGTAAGACTTTGCCACACTTTATCTGGTCTGGCTACACTCGCTACTGGACGCCTTGGGTAAGACTTGCCACACTTTATCTGGTCTGGCTACACTCGCTACTGGACGCCTTGGGTAAGACTTGCCACACTTTATCTGGTCTGGCTACACTCGCTACTGGACGCTTTGGGTAAGACTTTGCCACACTTTATCTGGTCTGGCTACACTCGCTACTGGACGCCTTGGGTAAGACTTTGCCACACTTTATCTGGGCTGGCTACACTCGCTACTGGACGCCTTGGGTAAGACTTGCCACACTTTATCTGGTCTGGCTACACTCGCTACTGGACGCCTTGGGTAAGACTTTGCCACACTTTATCTGGTCTGGCTACACTCAATACTGGACGCCTTGGGTAAGACTTGCCACACTTTATCTGGTCTGGCTACACTCGCTACTGGACGCCTTGGGTAAGACTTTGCCACACTTTATCTGGGCTGGCTACACTCAATACTGGACGCCTTGGGTAAGACTTTGCCACACTTAAACTTAATTGCAAGTTCATAAAGCTAATTGCATAGGAAGTAAAGTAGTGGTATACATAATAATTATTGTATAATTAACAAAGAAGGAAAATGAGATAGCATCTAGAAATATCGCAATGGATATGCTGGTACATACTCTAGTGTACATAGAGCGACAGGGGGAGGAAAGGAGCCGAAGTGTATGATGCAGATGATTCTTCTAGTACATGTAATACAAAAAAAAAGCTTTTAATCAAGTAACTGTAGCAAATATCTTATTAAATGTTTTCAAAATCATAAATAAAATAGAAAAACATGTAATACAAAAGAGAGGGGAAGTGGGAGAGAGAGTAAAAGGCGAGAGAAATTGGGAGAGAAATAGCACTGTGAGAGAGACTATGGCTATACTAAATCCCATGTTCCCCCCGGCAGCGACTGCTGAAGACGACCCTCTCGTGGAGTTGCTGTTTCCGGAAGAAGAACCCGAGGAGTCAGCCGGAAGTGACGACGTAGATCGGCGGCGAGAGAAGAAAGACGCTCGTCACTTCCGGCCTGGCGGTTTCCCTGGTTACCGGTCAGTGCACAGCAAGCGGAACCTGAGCGAGTACATCATGAAGAGCGACGAGCAGCGTTTGAAAAGGCAGGCCCTACTCGCTGCTCTGCTCGGATTGGTGGACGAGGCGCTCCTTAACCCGGATGCAGCAGGGAATGCCGGGAGTGACGGGGTCGTTGGGCCCAACGCCTACGAAACATACATGGCACAGAATCAGGCAGAGCAATGATAGGACCACGGCCAGTCTTGATGACGTAGGGTATTAGCACACGTGACTATGGCGCAAGCGTTGTCCGCCATTTTGGATGGTTAAACCCGGAAGTAATCAGGTAGATTGGAGTGTAATGTTTAGAGTAACGTTATTATTTTAAATTACACACAAGCAAATTTGTGTGTTTGACACTTCCGGGTTGAACTAACCAACATGGCGGCCGTGACGTCACCACCAAACACGAAATTGCTCAAGAATTACTGGTAGTGATTTAATAAGGACAACGGTCTTCTTAACGTGACGTAAGCACCGATTTACGACGACAAAACAATTCCATGTTTGACTGTTAGTGAGAAACACAAGAGTGCACAAGACCTGAGACCGACTGACTAAATCTGTACGTCCTCTATTGGTAGAGATATCAACAATTAAAGTAACTAATCCATCGGAATCCTTATATTCGCATGACATTTTATTTGTGACGGTTATCAACATTGTAACGATTTCCATGCTATATCCGCACACAAAGAAAAAAAAACATTCTCCAACAATTTTTCGGTCAGTGACCTGACCCTTCTCAAGTTGCAATGACCCAAAGCTTACGCTACGTACCCATGGAACGGAAGTGACGTCAGCATATGGGTCAAAGGTGACTGGTAGTCTTGATTTGTCCTTTCAACTTGAGAAGGGTCAGAGTCTTGCCCTGAGACTTTGTGTTCGGATGGAGCGTTTTCAATCTTCTTTATATAGACCATATTAGAGCTTCTTCATTTGAATATCGGATTACATGACGTCATTCAGAGTTAGTCTATATTCATAATGTCATTGAAAGTTCGCCGCCTTGTCTTCGCATATTTTATAGCATATTTATTACTTATTTCATAACATCTAATATTTATTTATTTGTTAGTAAAAGTGCCTCTGTCTTTCTGCACCATTGTTTAGCAGTATTACTGGAGCATCCCCATGCTGGTATAATGCAGTATTACTGGAGCATCCCCACGCTGGTATAATGAATGTATAACCGATAGTCTACTGCCGTGGTGAGCGGTTTTATACCGACGTCATCCACATACTGTACGTCGGTACGACTCAAACCTCCGTTTGTAACGGGGGGGATCACGTGAGAACAGATTAGATATCAGAGGAACCCACAATAAATATGGAGGATTGTGAATACGGCCTTCTGTCATTTTCCGGTTGATCTTTTAGTTACTTTATACTATCAATAATAGTTTAGTTACTTTAAGCATGGCTTAACCTTGTCTTGCTTTATCACGAATGGGAAAATCGTACGCTTAGTCTGTTTGCACGTAATGAATTAGCATTTGGGCTGCAAAGAAATTTCACTCAAACAATAAACCAGTCATGTATACATTTATTCCGTGTTGGAAACAATATATATTCAAAGAAAAGATAATCATATACAATCTAAACTAGTGCCACACATTGGCTTATTAGATATTATCATATAGTCACACAACGTCGACCAATCATAAGTCCCCATATCGGTTATGACGCCGTAACGCTATTCTGGTAGATGTGCCACAGGGGGTGAAAAAAATCTCTTGGCTTTGCTCACTCGGTGCTTTTATTCGGTAGTTATGGAAAAAAACACAGGCGTTATGGCACAAGATGCCTCGGGGGGGACATTAGTCCTTGTTTAAACTACACTTTATGATCTGAAATAATACGGAAATTCTGACTTTTGGAGAAAACTACTAGTGTTATCCAATTTGTTACGAGCGACGACTTGCGTGATTGCTGAAAACTGCAATTTGATAGGTTTATTGAGCTTTATCTATTCATGACAAACTACGTTCTTGGTGAAGGCAAGGACGTTATATAACATTCTTGGTGAAGGGGGTGGGGTTGTCGAGAAAAAATTACACACAGGTTCTATTTTCTAGTTTCTATTGTCTTGTTCAGCACTGGGAACACACAATAAACAAAGAAATGTGTGGGACTCTTCCATCCATTTCAACTGAAGTCAGGCGACGCCGGTTAAGCCTTGCTGGACAATTGTTGTTCGACATGGCGAACCAGCCGGTATACTGCTTTTTTGGTCCCCAGAAGCAAATAGGAGAAGAGGCCGTCCATACCTCACGCTAAAGAACTTTATTGAAGCAGAGACTGGTCTGTATGATAAGGACCTCATCGAACTGATGAAAGATAGAAAACAATGGAAGCAAAACTATGTGAATGCTTCAACTTGTTTACAAGTATGAATATGTATGTATGTATGTATGTATGTATGTATGTTCATCACTATGAGGCGTCGAGTGGCCTCGTCCCCATGCCAGGACTCTGGTGCAATTCCTTCCGTTTCTAGCCAGACATTGTTTCTTTCAGAAATGTATTCTTCACAAATTTCCTTACTCAACCAAGGTGTGAAAATGGATACCTGGCGTTGGTTGATGGTGGGGGTTAGTGAGAGGCGATGGAAGAAAAGGAATGGGCCCCACCTTCTAATACAGCGCCCCAGACACGTGGACAATGATCCTCCTGCCCCCGTGACATACAAAAACTCTACCCTGGCCACTCAACCAGTCTATGCCAACTAATCAAGATGCCACTTTGAGACCGGTCACAAATTGTCTGTTCCTCTAAGATTCCACTTAATTTGCCGGGGAATGACTGATGACCGGTCCGCTCTGCAGGTGGATAAACGCGTTACGGGAACATTAGAGCCTGCGTGCCGTTACAAGATGTATATCAGGTGCGAGCAGTGGTCAAATGGGAGCTGAGACCCACGTGTAAAACTGGGGCTTAATCAGATTAGCAAATGCTGACGAGCTGGCAACAACTCCATTTGGGCGAGTTGACTTCTACTGATGAATATTAATCACAGGGTAACTCAATTCCCGGAGCCCGTTTTACATTCTAACGTGGTTTGGTCACAGAGAGGGGAGCTGATTACCGAGCTAATTCTGTTCCTGGAAAGCCGCAGTCTCAAACTGAGGAATGAGACAGTCTAAATTACCTTCAAATTAATCAGGTTCTGAACTTTTGCCATCAGAATTCTGACCCGCTTTAGACTGAAGTTCCTTTAACTGTAGTATTACACATTGTAGTTTACTTCTCTTTACCTACTACAAAAGTCTACGTCAGGCTGTACTACTTCAGTTCTGCAAGACTTCGATTGGGTGTAAAAAGCTGTGTAATAGACTACAACTCGCAGTGTAAAAAAACAAGTGTTTTCACAAATTTTCCTTTGAATAATACGAGTGGAGACACTGATGTCACCTCCCAAAAGAGGATGATCTGAACTGAACTGAATAGTAACTGTATTAGGTTGCGTTAGGTTGGAGAATTACTGGATGAAGAAGACAGTCACACTTCTATCACCTGTCACCTTAAGCTTCCTCAGGACAATACCAGCTTGTTCTATTCCACATTGCAGTTAGGTGTAGATGCTAACAATGTGACCCTAGCCGTTAAGTATTGCCATTAACACAAAACAATTACAATGTATATGTCATATGTACACAAACAAATATTGTAACATCGCGATCTGTTACTTTTCCAAGACTTCCATCGCAAACCCTTACGACTATTGAGCAGTCTTGGTGGACGCATAATGACGTCAGGGTCACGTGATTGCCATGCCTGTTGGCACTCCTACAGAAAAGACCTTGATGAGAGAGACAAGTTTCTGGGTGGTTTATTTGATGTTTCGTCTGCCCGACACTGTCTGGCTGACTCACGCTTCTACTGAGCTGGCAAGGCAGTAGCCTTACATGGAGCTGGGGAGCTCGAGGTTGGCAGTCTTTACCGGAGAACTCTGCGAGTAGGGGTCGTTTTTCATTATATTTGTCTGAAAGAGCATGGGGAATTCTCGATGTATTGTAGCCATTGTTTATGTTTTTGTTTTTGTTTTATTAGGATCTCCATTAGCGATACCACCGAAGTGGTACCGCTATTCTTCCTGGAGTCCGAAACTTATATGTAACGTTATATACAATTGTACCGTGTATGCCAACTTCTCATTCGTTACGAATAGCGGGAGGTGTTTCCTAATCAAGGAGTGGCCGCCAGGCAGTGCGGTTGTCCTTGTTAGGCGTATAGAGTGGCTGTAGCTAGGACGATCTTTTTCGTACGACACAGCCACGAACATTCACAAAACATCTGCAATGTGCAGTCGTGAATAAGTCGTGCGACCTGTAGGAACGGCCTCTTAGCTAGCCGCAACTGAGCCAGCCTAGAGTTATGAGCCCCTGTGCTCTCCGGCACCCGAGGCAGTTAAAGAGCATGGCAGATGTGCAAAAGTTAGGTGTGACGGGATGTTCGGTGTGATATAACCTACCGCTGCCGCGCCGCGTGTCTGCGAAGCTAGTGTGTTACACCGAAGGGCGGTTATACCGGCTATACAGATACAGATACAAACATTGATATACAGATACAGATATAGATACAGATACACAGATACAGATGCACATATAGATACGGATACGGATACAGATATCGGTATAGATACAGATAGGGTCAACAGGTCTGGTCAGCAGCCATCCTCATTATGGCCTTCCAGCTCAAGCTGACTACTTAGAGTTCCCTCGCATCAAGTGTCTGCCTGGACAGTGTTTCTATTGCCCACACAGACGATGCCTGAAAGTCGAGGTCACCACTGAAGGCTGAGGTCTCTACTGAAGGCCGAGGGTCCTGCTGAAGGCCGAGGGCCCCACTGAAACCCGCGGTTCCAACTGAAAGCCGATGTCACCACTGAAGGCTGAGGTCTCTACTGAAGACCGAGGGCCCCGCTGAAGACCGAGGGCCCCACTGAAGACCGAGGGCCCCACTGAAGACCGAGGGACCCGTTGAAGGTCGAGGGTCCACTGAAGACCGAGGGCCCCACTGAAAACCGCGGTTCAAACTGAAAGCCGAGGGCATCGCTGGAGACCGAGGGCCCAACTGAACACCGAGGTTCCAAGTGAATACCGAGGGCCCCACTGATGGCCAGCCATGCCGTCCGGCACGTTTCTGCTGCTATGCGTCATGCTCAGCGCAGGTGAGATTTCTTGTCCATTTGCTTACTCATGAGAAGCTTAAATCTGCCCGCAGGCTGTTTTTTTTTTTAAATTCAGGTCATAAGAGAAGATGTAAGGAGCAGATAACAAAGATTACATCATCACATAGCGTAAAGGTCGTATTTATACAAGCCTACAGATCACATGGAGTGATCATTGAGTGTCGAAACGGGACATTTGAGTGTGGCCAAGGACCACGTAAAAAGCAGACTTAGTGCAGTTATGGTTTCTGTTCATTTCAGCACCGCTGAGTAAGGATCACCGTTATAGGGTTTATATTGCCGTTTTCTGGAAGGATCTGGACCCCCCAAAAAAAGAAGTTAGCATTTCATAGCATATTTACGTGCTTATTCGATGAAAGTCAGATATGTACAAAGATTACTTATAACTAAGCCCAACGCGTTTTATCTTATTTTATTGAAATTGCAGACAATAGCAGGCAGCAAGGGTGCCAAGACATACGTACATTTACAATTGCCGTGACCAAAAGGCACTTATTTGATCTTGTTTCAACCATGAATAATTAAGATAGTCTCGCAATTGTGCAGCCGGTTAGATTGCTACTGCTGATACTCAAGCACTGACCAGTTCAGTTCAGGTCAAGCCATCCTCCGGGAGTTGGCGCCAGTGTCTCAAAAATGTGGCTCGTGACAAAACACACTAAAGCCCAGCACCCCTCTTATCCCTGTCGCTCGTGACAAATCCCTGTCGCTCGTGACAAATCCCTGTCGCTCATGACAAAACACACTAAAGCCCAGCACCCCTCTAATCCCTGTCGCTCATGACAAAACACACTAAAGCCCAGCACCCCTCTAATCCCTGTCGCTCGTGACAAATCCCTGTCGCTCGTTACAAAACACACTAAAGCCCAGCACCCCTCTTATCCCTGTCGCTCATGACAAAACACACTAAAGCCCAGCACCCCTCTAATCCCTGTCGCTCGTGACAAATCCCTGTCGCTCGTTACAAAACACACTAAAGCCCAGCACCCCTCTAATCCCTGTCGCTCATGACCCTTGCATCAGCTTCTAATGCCTATCGGCTATTGGCATCTTCAAATTCCTTCAGGAAGTTCTAAGTGAGAGGCTTGTAAGGCTATTGGAGCTAATAAGCTGGGTGTTTCTTCAAACCCATGTCCCATAGTTGTTTGAACCCGGGCTAACCCCACAGAGAAGACCCGGTATGCCCGACCATGGGCCCTAATACAGTAAAGGATTTATACAAATTTTCAAACCCATGTCCAGTTTGTCCTTCCTAGAGGAGCCACTATTTTGTCTGAACCCGGGCTAACTCCACAGAGAGAGCCCGTTGTGCCCGACCCAAGACACTAATACAGTAACATTACTTGCGTTGCTTAGGAAGTTACAGACGGAGTGCTGCAGAATCAGCGCCTTCATCGACCGTACCAGCGGACTACAACAGACTGGAGCGGCCAACCGACGGGGAACGGACCGTCTTCTCGGGCAGCAACGAACCGTCCCCAACTCTTGAGAGTGAGACCCTCCCCTCTGACACTAGCGAACCGCCCCCAACCGTGGTGTGGCTGGACCTGTCCGTCCGGGAGGTTCATGAGTTGGTGAGTACCCGGATGTGATGACGTCATGGCATAAACAGGCACAAAACAAAACTGCAAAGTGACTGTTCAAATGACTGCAAAAACATGTTCTTTCCCCTTGGAAATGGTCGATTTGATCTTGTGCTTGTGTCTATGGTGTTTGTGTATGTTTGTGTGTGTGTGTGTGTGTGTGTGTGTGTGTGTTGGTGTGTGTGTGTGTCTGTATGTGTGTATGTTTACGTGTACGTGTGTGTGTGTATATTCTGTGCCTTGTATGTGTCTCTGTGTGTGCCTGTGCCTTTGTGTGTCTGTGTCTGTATCTGTGTGCGCGTGTGCGTGTGCGTTCGTACATGTGCATGTGTCTGTGTCTTGTGTGTGTCTTGATGTTTGTGTGTGCGTGTCTGTTTCCGTGTCTGTGTGTGTGATCTCTGACTGCCCGTTGTTCTGCCTTTTCACAGGGAGTGAAGAGCCAAACTCTGACGACTCTAGTGGATCTCCAGTTGGTAAGATCACACGTTTCACTTGTAAGGTTAAAGCTAGTTGTGAGATATCATCATCATATAACATCATCTCACCTTGTGTGCGAGTGACAGTGAGACATATCAAACAGTCGATCAGCAGTTGACGGAAGTATTCTATCAGTAACCCATGCAAACACTGTGTGCAAAGCAGGCAGTCCATCAGCAATGAAGTAGAGCAGTAAAAATTATAAACTTTAAGGTTCTGAGGCCCTGGGGGCACTTGCATTGTTATCCACTGTATTTTACTAGGGCAAGGTGTTGGAAGCGCGCGGGACCAACCCCTCACCACCCTCCACATGACCCCAACTGGGTAAAAATTGTTACACCTGGGGGAAATAAGGAAAGTCATGAAATTAACTGTGAAGTGCCTTTACCAAGGGCACAACGCCAGGGGCATGTCAGGGAATTATGGGCCCAATGCCCTAACCGTTACGCCAACGCTTCACCGAGACTGAAAGGGACATTCTAATTAGGCTTAATATAAGTGAGATGCAATCCAAAAAGGAATCATAAAGCTCGGTCTGGTACATTTTCATTAATTACAAATCAACCCCTTTCCCCCATGATGCCCAGCGATGGACCGATAAGAGACTGATGACGTCAGTGCCCGGGAAAAGTACCCGGATCTTACCGAAGAGCCTGCTGTGGTCACCTGACCTCTACTTACTGAACACGTGAGTAAAGGCCTATTTTCTTCTTCTACTACATACTCCTGATTTGGTAGATTAGCCTTATTGAACTGTGCTTATGTACTGGTATATGCCATACTTTGTATCGTATACAATTGTTGTGCAATACAGTTTTTATTCAGTGAATCATTATCTCACAAAATAATTACAAACATCCAGGATTATTCATCGATACATAGCTGCATGTAATGATAATAATTAGGACATACACACTGGTGTGCGCATAATGTATCTTGTTTGATTATGGGAAGACTTGAGCTGTCTCCCATGCGGCTGATGCCCCCCTCCCACCCTAATCGCGCGTGATCTTGAGAGTCATACCTTTGACGTTGTGCGCGGCGAAGTTTCCTCCAACAGGACGGCCACAAATCTCGGCTGTGACTTAAAGTAGGCCCGTCTGGCCAGCCTGCGGCCAAACTGCAGCTCCGAAAACCGAGTCTCCGAACTTCCAACTTTTGCACAGCAACTGGTTACGTCGTTACCATGTTGTGGCCTTTGACCCTAAAAGAGAGCACCTGAGTTTCCCAGTAACATGAGTGCTCGTCAAAATATTCTTGACACCGACTATTTTCTGTTTCTTCGTATGAAGGTTTGTGACTTTGTATATTAAAAAAAAAGAACTAGATGAGTGAAACCTTTACTTGAATGAGTGACCGTGGTGGTCGACTACAGCGCCACGATGCGGTGACTATTGATACTGCAGGATCCCACATGATGCCATAACAAGACCGTAGGTATGTAGCTAGCGAATCACAATACAAAATCATACGTAGCATCAGCTCAAAGGACAGTCAGATGAATAGTATGGTAGTGTAATGATCTAAAACGACGAGACGTCGCTATGATTAGAGTCACGTCGGAGCCCGAGGGTTAGCAGTAGACCGACAAATTAGTCCAAATTTCCATTAAGTGCTGGTCGTGTAAAGCCTTGTCCTCATATAAAGACGGTCCAGAGTCTTCACTCTCTGACGTTGTGCCTAATCTTTCCCAGTAACGACGACAAGGACCCAGAAGGACGGCTGGAGGTCTGTGATCACGTGCGTCTCCATGACAACGGTACTGTCGTCTGCAGGGGACAAACCATTCTGGTGACGGGGTGTGAGGTCGACCTCTTTACTTTCCCGTTTGACAGCCAGAGCTGCCCCCTGTGAGTAGTACATCTTGGTCTGTTCCGTCTGCGTTCCTTTGACCTCAATCTTTTTCTTGTTCTATTGAATCTATTTCCTTTTTCAGTCATTTTAATCAATCTTTTTTTTTTCATCTTTTGATTCATTTTGTCTTTATTTAAGCTTATAGAGTTGTTAGCAAGTTGATCTGTGTTGGTAAAGACCATCTTGGAAAACCTTTAACTAACAAACACTTTTAAGAAAGTTGGGACTCGCCCGAAGGTTCGTTGACTGCAACAACAGTACTCCCGAAGACGGGGCTCGACGTGGCCGGCTGTTTTTATGTGTTTGACCTTTTTGGGGCTTTCTATATCATAACCTGTACGTGTCACCCCTCGTCTCTGTTCAACGTTTACTTTCTCCCTACTCCTATTAGACAATGGAATTAAGCCTTTACGCTTATGTTTTTCACTTCAATTCCCTGTGTGTTGCAGACGTTTTGGATCCTGGCTGTACGGATGGGACGAACTTCGGTGGGAGAACATGTCCTTCACTGCTGAAATGCAAAAGGAGGCCGACTGGGATCTAATAGGCTTTCCTGTTAAACAGGTAAAGCTGCCTGTCTGCTCACGCAGAGTTACGCGCCTAACGGGCAATATTCAGGACCTGGCACAGTGTAGATTTTGCATAAGCGGACAGTACGTTGCGCAGACGAGGCTAGCTACATAAACGGTTCTTTGACTGCAGAAATAGTGCACAGAACTGTGCCTGCATAACCACTGCATAGAACAAATAATTCCGATTGTATACAAAATAGACCGTATGCCGTGTGCATGAAGAGATGGTGTCGTGTGCCATGGTAAAATGATGTGATGATGATGTTGTACAACAGGAGATGATGACTCACATAGGATGGAGAGATCCACACAGCGAACTGACCGTCTGCCTAATGCTTCGCCGGAAACCTTTCTTCAAGGTGAGGTGTACTTCATGATCTAGGGACAGGAGATACTATCCTATTCCTACTTATGTAACCACAAACCATAAACTGTGCTAGTATTTTTGCTTATCTTTCTCTGAGTTGGGTAACTAACAGGAAAGTTGTTGTCCACAAACGAGCAGATCTGCTTGGAATGCTATTTCATTGGTGCACCAAAACAATGCATGTGTGGTGACCCTCACTGTTGAATTTCGTCCTCGTGATAATTTTTACGTATTTGGCGTAAAGTCGTGTAAGAGTAAGTCTTGATCGTTCAGTGTATAGAGGTGGCTCCTCTGCCATGCATGTACGTTTGTTATATATTACTTAGGTCCACAGTTTCCGGAGGTGGTGACGCTAATACCGTGCTGCACGTCCAGACGCTTTGGATATTTACACTTTGCAGGTGGTTGAGCTGATCCTCCCGGACCTGCCTGTCCTGCCATATTTGCTTGTTTGTTTGTTTGTTTGTTTACAGGTGGTTGAGCTGATCCTGCCGTGCGCGCTGCTGCAGGCCCTGACGTGTTTGTTTGTTTGTTTGTTTGTTTGTTTACAGGTGGTTGAGCTGATCCTGCCGTGCGCGCTGCTGCAGGCCCTGACGTGTTTGTTTGTTTGTTTGTTTGTTTACAGGTGGTGGAGCTGATCCTGCCGTGCGCGCTGCTGCAGGCCCTGACGTGTTTGTTTGTTTGTTTGTTTGTTTACAGGTGGTGGAGCTGATCTTGCCGTGCGCTCTGCTGCAGGCCCTGACGTGTTTGTTTGTTTGTTTGTTTACAGGTCGTGGAGCTGATCCTCCCGTGCGCGCTGCTGCAGGCCCTGGTGTGTTTGTTTGTTTGTTTGTTTATTTACAGGTGGTTGAGCTGATCCTCCCGTCCGCGCTGCTGCAGGCCCTGACGTGTTTGATTGTTTGTTTGTTTGTTTGTTTACAGGTGGTGGAGTTAATCCTCCCGTGCGCGCTGCTGCAAGCCCTCACGTTTCTCGGCATGCTCCTCCCCTCCGCCATGCCGGTCCGGGTGCAGTACAACGTCACCATTTTCCTGGTGCTCATCCTGTTCCTCTACTCCGTGGAGGCGGAGCTTCCAGGAAACACCGCGCACGTGCCCATCATCGGTGAGCTTTCGTCGTTCGTTCCGCATTTTACTGTGCATCATGCATCACGTGATGCATCAGGTCACGTGTGTAGTCCAGTAGTGGGCGGGCTGTCTCTGGAACTAAGAGTTCACCCTGTACTAGCTCCCGGACTTCAGTCAGTTTTTTTTTTTTTTTGGCCACAGACTTGTGGCTAATGTAAGGCCAAGTGGCTCCAGTCATGTTTTCCCGCCACAGACTTGTGGCTCATGTAAGGCCACGTACGGCTCCAGTCATGTTTTCCCGCCACAGATATGTGGTTTATGTAAGGCCACGTGACTCCTGTCATGTTTTCCCGCCACAGACTTGTGGCTCATGTAAGGCCACGTACGGCTCCAGTCATGTTTTCCCGCCACAGATATGTGGTTTATGTAAGGCCACGTGACTCCTGTCATGTTTTCCCGCCACAGACTTGTGGCTCATGTAAGGCCACGTACGGCTCCAGTCATGTTTTCCCGCCATAGATATGTGGTTTATGTAAGGCCACGTGACTCCTGTCACGTTTTCCCGCCACAGACTTGTGGCTGAAGTAAGGTCACGTGACTTCAGTCATGTTTTCCCGCCACAGATATGTGGCTCATGTAAAGCCACGTGACACGAGTCATGTTTTCCCGCCACAAACTTATGGTTCATGTTAGGCCACGTGACTACAGACAGCCATATTTTCCCGCCACAGACTTGTGGCTCACGTGAGTTCAGTCATATTCTCCCCCCATAGACTTGCGCCATATTTTCCCGCCACAGACGTATGGTTCCACAACACCATGGCGCTGGTGGGGTTCTCCATCCTGTTTATCGTGGTGGTGCTGAAGGTTCACCACCGCCCGCTGAGCGCCCCGGTGCCCGGCCTGCTGCGCCGCCTGCTGCTGGGCAAGTCTGCGGTGGCTGCCGGCGGGGAAGGTGCGGGGGATCGCCGCCAGGACAGGAGAGGCGTTACGGAGACGGTTGCGGTTACGGTTACGGCTCCCGGAGAGGACGGGGCGGGGGATGGCCGCCATGAGAAGGTAAAGGTTACGGTTATGGTTATTGTTAGGGATAGGGGTAGGGTAAGGGTTACAGTCATGGTTATAGTTATGGTTATGGTTAGGGATAAGGTTTGAGTTAGAGATAAGGTTAAGGTTATAAGGTTAGGGTTAGGGTTAGGGTTTGGGTCAGGCTCAGGCTTAATTTTAAGGTTATCACCGCCATAACAGGGGGGTGTTTACTACGGTGGCCCATTGCACCAAACTTGTTCTGTATGAAAGCTATATCTTTATGCGCTCACTTCGCTATAACTTCATGCGAGGTGAATCGTTCAGGTCGTTAAGGGACAAAACAATAAATGGGCCTCACTGAAGCAGAAAAAAAATCTTGCTATAGAAAAGATTTAAACAATTCTTTTTTTTATAATCTAAAAAAGATAATTTCCATTTCTCGCCGTCTCCAGGACAACGGGATCCTGACCACGCCCAACCCGCGAGACAAGCTGCACCACAGCCCCGTGCTCATCAGACGTACTGCGCATGCGCGGTCACTTCATGACGTCAGTGAGGATTCGCTCCGCCCTGTGCCCATCTCCAGATCACATTCCAAAGCGTCTCTGTGTACGTCGGCCAAAGGTGCGACGTCCTTTTCAATAATAGCGTGTTGCTACACTACGAGCTTCATTGACATTTAATCTCTTCCTCTTGCTACAAACGGTCTGGTCTGTCTAATTTTGCTTCGCAGCGAAGTAACGTCCACCGAGCTAAAAGGTTCATCATTCAAAATGGTCCCAAAACCACACACGGATGTGGCGCGCCAATTGGCCGCGACCTGCACATTGTCAACAAAGAACTGCATGTTTACATGTTTACACATGTTTGGCAGGTCTGTTCTGCTCAGGAGGTTAACGTTGGCTTTACCGCAGGTCTGAGTTTTCACATGGCAGCGTCAACTTAACTACATAACTGACGCTATTGTTCAACATTCTGGCGGTGTATGTCAGCTTTACTGCAAACATGTACCTTACCTGTTTGTGTCTGCCTCTTTGCCCAGATCTGGCTGGGACCGCCCAGTACTTTGAGAAGTTTGACGAACTGTCGGACAAGTTTGACGACATCTTACGGCGGCTGGACCCCGGCCCTGAGGAAACGGAGACCCCTGAATGGACAACTGTACGTAAATACAAACAAACAAATAAATAAGCCAAAAAACAAACATCTTTAACCGCTGGACCCAGGAACGGAGGGTGTGGAACCTCCTTAATGGACACTAGTTTGTGAGTTCACAGCTACTGGACCCAAAGGATGCGTAACGTCTTGAATGGACAGCAGTTAGTACACACAAACATCCTACAGCGAACACACAAGTACACACAAGTACACACAAGTACACACACACACACACACACTGCCAGCACACACACACATTCAGACATCCAACAGCTGCAGGACCCCGAGCAGACCACAGAAATGGCTGTAGGTACAATAATCGCCTAGGTATTAGCGGTAACAGACATAAAGAATAAGAACATACCTTGCCTCCATAGAAATGAGAAATGAATCAGACGTGGTTTTTACCTGGTCTGGTTTCCACGGCCGTTTGAAATAGGTGATTGTTCGTCCGATTTATTTCCTGTGCGTGACCTCAACGCCATCTTCTCCCCATCCTCCAGGTTGCCATGGTGATAGACCGCATATTTGTCATCATCTGGCTGATTGGTGCCCTGACGAGTGACGTCATCATCCTGGTTTACTTTCAACAGGACGTTGAGGCGGCAGAAGAGAGAAAGATCTCCGACATTTTAGACGTTCATTGACGTTATGGTAGTTAAGATTTGTACTGGACGTACATTCACATGTAACCCAAGATGACGTCAAATGAAATGCCTGTATACGACAAGCTCGTACTTTTAAAGGTACATCGATTAAAGTTGATTTCCACACCGATGACTCTTATCACACACTACTATAGTAAGCCTTAAGAGTATACAAGCATCAGTTCCATCTATAGAAACATGTCGAATTCGACGTAGATAATCTTTGTCGCCGCTCGATTGTCGACCAGGACGCAAGGCAAGCTTTCCTGTAAAAATGATGTTCACGCAATGGGATTGCTGTCAAACCTGTAATATGGCACTTATCAGACTTAACATACATCAATAAAGACATCAAGCAATTCTTCCCAATCTTTTCTCTTTATTCAATTTTGATGAAGTATTTTCTACAGCTATTGCACCATATTAGTACAGGCTTTGATGTTTAGCCACCAATCATGATAAACCGGTTAATTCATAAAGTTAATTTTTAAAAAACGTTCATTCATAAAAATAATCCAACTAAACCAGTCAATTTATTAAAAGACTATAACATCAACATTAATTGACAATTCATAAACATAAACCTGTTTGTTCGTCAACACCACATTTGGGACAAAACTGATTGTACAAATTCACTAATTTATAATATTCACCTTTTCCCCCACACATTGTGTACATAATTGTCATGATAAATTATCCCCGCAATTTACCCGCTTCCTAGATATAATAGATAACATATCCGGAAGAGTTGGTTCCATATTTAGATACGCGAGGCGAGGATTAGATATGTCAGGCATTAAGATGGCGATCTGGCGGGATCCCCGATTTTACCGGTAGATCTTGGGATCCGGTGATCAAGATCGGAGTCTGCAGATTCAAATGCTCACCAAAACACGCACTCACTCATTCGTCCACTCACCCACTCACTCACTCTCCCGCTCACTCGCTCTCATTCACTTTACTCACTCACTCTCGCGCACTCAAATTCAATTATGCATGTTTATGAGACAGCACTTTTCATCTTCGAATCATGCCACAATATTCCAATGAATCGACTGGGAATTTTGTCTTCATAAACGGAAGACCATCCCATCCCATTCCTAGCAGACTCCGATCTGACCTCTACCGGTAGAACGACCCCCCCCCCCAGAATCACACTCTGTAACCTGACGCAAAATGTCCCTGAGATGCCAGCACACTCGCGTGCAAACAGCTGATATGACAGTCTCCACGCTTCATGCTTAAGCAACCAATCAATTGCAAGCAGCATTCTTCTATTCCTTTTAAATCCCTCCAACAAAAAAGCATCGGCTACGTAAACAAATTTTTGTTAAAAAAGTTACAAAAACAACACAACAACTACAGCTAACGTTTCTTACACGGTATATTAGACGGGGATTATGTCTATACATATGATCGGTCAATGTTCACCGCAATGCATAGTCAGTTATACAATTAGTTTGTGTTTAGTATTGCAATTGATGTTATTTAAATTCTCTCTTTAAAACCATGTCAATCAATATTCGCATTTTATCTACACATGTACATGATAAGGTTAAAATCCGTCCATGCTGAAACTCAACTTTTACTTGAAGCTAAAATTGCATTTTAAAATATATCATTTTACTTGATTGTTACAGAAAATTCCTGTTAAAAGGGGAACCTTCTGACGTTTTCGTTTTCGTTCATTAAGTCCTTCGGTGGCGGAGCTGTCTCATCTTCGTGAGCTGATTTACAAACTGTAGGCTAACAGTTTGTGAGGAAAAATATCATTTTTAGCATTCATAGTATATTTTCCTTTTTAGTGAAATTTAGGCTGAAGTAAGTCATTTTTTAAAATCAACTTTAGGTTGACACAACTAATTTTCAGATTAATTCTAGGCTGATATTACTCGTTTTTAAATAAATTTCACGCTGACATAACTAATTTTTTCATCAACATATGAAATTTCTAATTAGCCTTACGCTGACATTACCCCCTTTTCCGTCAACGTTTCCTTCAGTTCCGGGAAAACACTGACATCTTCCACAGTCGCAGGAATCTGTTGGGAGAAGGAAAAATGTTGAAATCTACGATGTTAGGAATTAACTCGTGCACAACAGGAGATAATCACGAAAGAAATTTCAATTAAATCAGCGATGATGATTAATGAGTACCGAAGAATCACTAGAAGCCAAAACACTTGCTGTATCTTTTCAGTAGCAGTTACACTTTTGTGTGGATGACATTTTTGGGTGTGAGAGAATTTCAAGTAAAGAAAAATCTGTGGAAAACGCTGATCCTGGTAATGTTGGAGTCACATTTTCGAACTGGAGCCTGGCCGGGCTGTTTTAGGAAACGAAAAAAAAAATAAAAAGGTATACCTAGAAATAAACACAAATCATGCCCACGACTCTCCTTTTACGTTTTGTGAATTTTGGTGTTTTTTATATCATCATCATCGGTCGGCTGCGGAATAGTCCATCATAAGTTTCGTCCCGATTGATGGTCCGCAGTCAGCGCAATGAATAGAGTCAATACGAAAATATGATACAAAAGACTTGGGCCCTGATCTATCATTGATATTTTGATAGAGTCAGGGCCCAAGTCTTTTGTATCATATCTTTTGTTCCTGAAAGCTGCGTGGTCGGGCACCGGTTTGAAAATGTTACCTAGGCATAACTGATCATGAGCGACTGCATGGATTTCGGAAGTGGTCAATGTGTGGGAAAAATACCTTTTTTCTTGGATATATCAAATTCAGCAAGTGTTCTGACTGCATGCCAAATGTCTCCAGGTACAAACTTGTCACTTTGTGGTTGTGGTAGTTTGCTTTGCATTTAAACTTTAGGTGTGAAATTGAGATAAGAAATCTAGGTAGGGTAGGCTTTTTTACCAAGAACATGTTTCAAAAGACAGAAACATTTTTCCACAGACA
>NC_049982.1:3195388-3196424 GCF_000003815.2 Branchiostoma floridae
GAAGGAAGTTTAGTATTGCACTAGATGGTTGGTTACATGGTGATGTGTTTACTTGAAACAGTGAATAAGTCATCGGGTTAAAAACTGACTAGATTCTTCATTCAGTACAATGTTGGGACCACATTCTTCACACTGCAGCAGCGACACCTAGCTGCATTGTAGAGTACTGCAGCAGCGACAACTAGCTGCACTGTAGAGTAGAAGCACTCAGGTTTGGGACTAGGTTTTTCACATTGCAGCAGTGACACCAAGCTGCAGTTTAGTGTACTGCAGCAGTGACACTGGAGTTCAAATTTGACCGGAGTTGGCGGAAGGGTGGTGTAATAGGCCGGAAGTGTCTCTAAATGCATTGTGTGTCTAGAAACTTCATATTACAGCAATAAGCACTTGAAAGCTTTGTAGAGTTTCTCAGTACATAACTGGTCAACAGAGACCAAAGATGCCAACACCAAGAGAAAAACACCCTCTGGCAAATCATTACTGAGCTGCAGCATAGACAAGGTTCTAAATCCTTTCTCAGAAAAATTTCACAAAATTTCCCCCAAATTACTTGCAGATTTAGAGGGGCAACTTTGGGCGAAAGGCATTTACATAAATATATACCTGAAGTTTTACTGTTGCTATACATACATGCCACCAAGCAAATTCTTGTAAAGCAGATAACCCTTTTAATACAAGAGGCAACCAACAAAGCAAAATGTTGAATACACATCACCAAAGTCTGCACTTCACACCAGGGGTGGGTATCCCTAACCTTACATAGCACCAGTAGGAAACAAGTAATTCTTGTTGGACCGGTGAAAAATAAGTTTTAAAACTGATCAGAAAATGATGTCATGCAATTTGTTAGAGAAGGAACTTAATTCTATCTTTTTTGGTGCAATGATTCATTAAATTTTGGGGAATGGTCTAACAACAGTCAGCATTCATGTGCACTGACAATAACTGTGTCATTCCAATATACAATCATGTGTATTGCTCACTGATACCTGTATATACTCTCCAACCTACATTGTGTGATATAGCGATATTATAC
>NC_049982.1:3197121-3198758 GCF_000003815.2 Branchiostoma floridae
CATCTGTTCTCTCTCGCCCTGTATCTGTTTCTCTCTCAGGCCAGGGTTCTTTCTCGCTCACATTTTCTCTCTCGCGCATCTGCTTCTCTGTCACACATCCGCTTCTCTCTCGCGCATCTGTTCTCTCTCGCTCATCTGTTCTCTCGTCGCGCATCTGTATCTCTCTTGCGCATCTGTTTCTCTTGCGCATCTGTTTCTCTCTCGCGCATCTGTTTCTCTCTCGGGCATCTGTTTCTCACGCATCTGTCTCTCACGTGCATCTTTCTCTCTAACGCATCTGTTTCTCTGTTGCGCATCTGTTTCTCTCGCGCGCATCTGTTTCTCTCTCGCGCATCTGTTTCTCTCTCGCGCATCTGTTTCTCTCTCGGGCATCTGTTTCTCACGCATCTGTCTCTCACGTGCATCTTTCTCTCTAACGCATCTATTTCTCTGTTGCGCATCTGTCTCTCTCGCGCGCATCTGTTTCTCTCTCGCGCATCTGTTTCTCTCGCGCGCATCTGTCTCTCTCTCGCGCATCTGTCTCTCTCACGCGTATCTGTTTCTCGCGCATCTGTTTCTTTTTTGCGCATCTGTTTCTCTCTTGCGCATCTATTTCTCTCTTGCGCATCTGTTTCTCTTGCGCACCTGTTTCTCTCTCGCGCATCTATTTCTCTCGCACGCATCTGTTTCTCTCTCGCACATCTGTATCTCTCTTGCGCATCTGTTTCTCTTGCGCATCTGTTTCTCTCTCGCGCATCTGTTTCTCTCGCACGCATCTGTTTCTCTCTCGCACATCTGTATCTCTCTTGCGCATCTGTTTCTCTTGCGCATCTGTTTCTCTCTCGCGCATCTGTTTCTCTCTTGCGCATCTGTTTCTCTCTCGCGCATCTGTTCTTCTCTCGCACTTGTTTCTCTCTCGCGCATCTGTATCTCTCTTGCGCATCTGTTCCTCTTGCGCATCTGTTTCTCTCTCGCGCATCTGTTTCTCTCTCGCGCATCTGTTTCTCTCTCACGCAATTGTTTCTCTCTCTCCCATCTGTTTTTCTTTCCCGCCAGGCTTCTCTCTCGCGCACATGCTTCTCTCTCAAGCACATGCTTTTCTCTCCTGTGCATTTGTTTCTCTCTCGCGCATCTGCTTCTCTCACGCATCTGTTTCTCTCTAAGTGACTTGCGCATCTGTTTCTCTCTTGCGCATCTGTTTCTCTCTCGCGCATGTGTTTCTCTCTCATGCATGTTTCTCTTGCGCTCATCTGTTTTTCTTTCCCGCTAGGCTTCTCTCTCGCACACGTTTGTCTCTCACACACATGCTTTTCTCTCCTGTGCATCTGTTTCTCTCTCGCGCATCTGTTTCTCTCACGGATCTGTTTCTCTCTAAGTGACTTGCGCATCTGTTTCTCTCTTGCGCATCTGTTTCTCTCTTGCACATCTGTTTCTCTCTAACGCATCTGTTTCTCTCGCGCGCATCTGTTTCTCTCTCGCGCATCTGTTTCTCTCTTGTGCATCTGTTTCTTTCTCGCGCATCTGTTTCTCTCTTGCGCATCTGTTTCTCTCTCCCGCATCTGTTTCTCTCGCGCGCACCCTTGCCAAACTGGTCTGGAATGCCGCTTTAAGGCCGCATTATACGCTCCTCAACAGAGCATTTTTAGCATACACTGGGC
>NC_049982.1:3199181-3200129 GCF_000003815.2 Branchiostoma floridae
TATCACCTCTACATATGCTATGTACAAGTCTGTTGCAAGTCTGCCTTGGATGACCCAGTCACTAAAAGGTCAACTGCCTTTCCTTCCACCTCCTACAACATGTCCTGCTGTGATTTAGCAGTCAGCCTGGCAGAAAATGTGAGGAAAAGCAAAAGCCAGTCTGTCTGTGAACAAAATCAAGTCAGACCAATTGAAACAGTGTCAGATACCTGTGCCTATGAAGTCACTGTGTTTCCAGTTTCCCAACAGGAAAACAATGCTAAGGTGGCTGGGGATTAACCCATGTGCCAGTTGTTAATGTACGGGTCAACCGTAACTAATAGCTGTGACAGAGAGCATTAATGCTCTTGTAATGCTCACTAATTGGCTCAAGACACTGCCTGGCTGACAGTTGAGGGAGGGGTACATAGACAGCTATAATAGGCGCGAAATCACCATGGCAGAGTACCCTATGCTGGCCTTAATGCTGGTATAATGTTTCTGGCCTTAAAGCGGCATTCCAGACCAGTTTGGCAAGGGCGATCTGTTTCTCTCTCGCGCATCTGTTTCTCTCGTGCACATCCTTGTCTCTTGCACGCATCTGTTTCTCTCTTGCGCACCTGTTTCCCTCACACGCATCTGTTTCTCTTGCGCGCATCTGTTTCTCTCTTGCGCACATGCTTCTCTCTCCCGCACATGCTTCTCTCTCCCGCACATGCTTCTCTCTCGCGCACCTGCTTCTCTCGCGCGCACCTGCTTCTCTCTTGAGCACATGCCCCCAAAACAAAAATGCAAACTGCAATGTCAAGTTCAAACACCAGGAGGCCCAAAATCTAACCTTAGCATCAGGCCACGACCACCAACCCATGTAAAAAAAAAAAACATCGCGATTCCACGTTTTGTTCTTGAAATATAGTGCCGGAAACACCCCTTCCACACATTTTCACGCTACTGAAAACAGTAACAGGA
>NC_049982.1:3205464-3207411 GCF_000003815.2 Branchiostoma floridae
GCATATCTATAATGCATGCTTTCTTATTAGCAACTGTAGATGTAGAAGTAAGAGGTTAGTCTAAGAATATGAATTACATTACATAAGGCAAGTTTTAAAGAAATGTAATTAAATTCATCAATCATTTGATTCTTTTTCCTCCATGGAGACTTAAAGCACAACCGTTCCTTAAGACATTGCAGGACCAGACTTACAGGGAATCTTGAGAAGTAGAGCTCCTTGAAGAAGTCATCGTGTTCCCAGAGGGTGGAGAAGGCTCCAGGGGGCAGCGGCAGTCTGGGGAACAAAGTCAGGAAGGTCAGGTTATATTGTTGGCCATACTGAATTGATTGTATCCATGATAATATTCCTCTGGGCAGTCCAAAACTGATGCGAGCATGCCAAAAAAAATTTGTCTTCGTGGTGAAATCTAGGAAGGCTGAACACATTCCTAGCCACACAGAATATTGGTATAGCGAAGAATGAATCCTATATTTTTGTCCTTTGACATCTTCATCCCTGCCAAGATTGTGCTCAATATTACATTTTCCGATACTCCTTTTTTGAACTTTTACTTCTGTCAGTTACTCATTCTATAGCAGCCTACTTGATTCATCTTCTGATTTGCATATTCTGTGAATAATTACTAAATTAGCAACATTTACTGTAACAGTTACTATTTCTGTAAGATTCCAGTACTGCCTAACTACTGTCCTAACTGTGCCGTGACTGCCATGCCAGGATCGGCCTACAGAGCCACAGCAGACGCTGCCAACCACCGTGACTTCATACAGAGCGCTACCATCATCTGCAAAGATGGAAGGATGCCTACTACTACCAGTAGTACTGATCAGTAAGATTCCAGTACTGACAGTTTCCTAGTTACAGAAAAAGGTTCAGTACTGACCAGTAAGATTCCAGTACTGCCAGTTCCCTAGTTACAGAAAAAGGTTCAGTACTGATCAGTAAGATTCCAGTACTGCCAGTTCCCTAGTTACAGAAAAAGGTTCAGTACTGATCAGTAAGATTCCAGTACTGCCAGTTCCCTAGTTACAGAAAAAGGTTCAGTACTGATCAGTAAGATTCCAGTACTGCCAGTTTCCTAGTAAGATAAAAAGCTTCAGTACTGATCAGTAAGATTCCAGTACTGCCAGTTTCCTAGTTACAAAGGTTCAGTACTGATCAGTAAGATTCCAGTACTGTCAGTTCCCTCGTAAGATAAAAAGGTTCAGTACTGACCAGTAAGATTCCAGTGCTGCCAGTTCCCTAGTTACACAAAAAGGTTCAGTACTGATCAGTAAGATTCCAGTACTGCCAGTTCCCTAGTTACAAATGTTCAGTACTGATCAGTAAGATTCCAGTACTGCCAGTTCCCTAGTTACAGAAAAAGGTTCAGTACTGATCAGTAAGATTCCAGTACTGCCAGTTTCCTAGTTACAGTAAAAGGTTCAGTACTGATCAGTAAGACTCCAGTACTGCCAGTTCCCTAGTTACATAAAAAGGTTCCGTACTGATCAGTAAGATTCCAGTACTGCCAGTTCCATAGTTACAGAAAAAGTTTCAGTACTGATCAGTAAGACTCCAGTACTGCCAGTTCCCTTAGTTGAAAAGGTTCAGTACTGATCAGTAAGATTCCAGTACTGCCAGTTTCCTAGTTACAAAGGTTCAGAACTGATCAGTAAGATTCCAGTACTGACAGGTTCCTAGTTACATAAAAAGGTTCACTACTGATCAGTAAGATTCCAGTACTGCCAGATCCCTAGTTGAAAAGGTTCAGTACTGATCAGTAAGATTCCAGTACTGCCAGTTCCCTAGTTACAGAAAAAGGTTCAGTACTGATCAGTAAGATTCCAGTACTGCCTGTTTCCTAGTTACAAAGGTTCAGAACTGATCAGTAAGATTCCAGTACACTCAGTTCACCTAGTTAGAGATGTATCGGAATCTTGCGGAAAGCACCTGATAGTCCAG
>NC_049982.1:3212662-3214981 GCF_000003815.2 Branchiostoma floridae
ATCATCATATCATAAATCAATTTGAAGCAAATCTAGTCAATTCCAAGCTGAGTTTCCATTGCTGAGTTTGCGTTGCTGAGTTTGCGTTGACAGCCGCCGAGGTGAAAACAAGCTAGATGAATTTTGTTTTCCAACATACTGGACAAGTGCTGGTTAATTTGATTCAATCCACTCCAAAAGGGCGGCTTTAGATGGTTAAACTTTCATTAGATTTTACCAAATATGGCTGATTCTGTACTCAAAAAGATGGTCCCTTTCTTCAAAAACTTGAAATTGAGCACCGGTTTCTTTGAGATGGAGTATCCGTTTTAAAATTGTATAAACATGGCCATGGTCGGGTTACTGGTTGTGCAAACAAACAAACAAACAAACAAACACAGCACCTACCTTCTCCAGCCTGTTCATGCAGCACTCTCACTGAAATACAACAGGAAAATAGTTGTAAAAACCTGATCACATCTACATGCATCTCCTCTATAAATGTACATAGTTTAACCTGCTATCAGCAGTACAAACGATAATAGAAGTCCAAGCGCACATGTTGTTGATAAATTATTTAGCAACGAGAGCCTTTCTGCTAACTTTAAGTTAGTAATGCTTTTTAAAAAAGCTGGCCACACAAGCTAACATAAGGCCACACACAAACAATTTTATTTGTTGTGTCTTGGATTTCCCGACCCTACTTTTTTTCTGATTTGAAAAAAACGAAATCTTTTCAAATTTATGGCTACACCTCATGTTGACAAAATTTCACTGTCTCTCCTTTCCAAAATTAACTATGGGCCTCAAATTCCAGTAGCTGTACGTGCCTCTTTGTTGGATGATGCATTTATTATTTTTCTTCAAAATTTGAACTTTGCTACCAGGGACCCTCTAAATGTTGAAATGTTGTTATTTCTGTTGTGTATCTTGAGTAAACCCCTCAATCTCTCCTACCCCCGACTTTTTGCAATTTTTTTTTTTTTTCGACCAGCCGACCCAACTTTTTTCTGAAAAAATTCGAGAAACAGCAAATAATATGGTGAGGATGAAATGGTGGCAGAAACTACCACTAGACGAAAAGACCGAATATGTAGACGGATGCTGACGGATTCCAATTTGCAACACCTGACGGATGCTGACGTATGCTGACAAATGCTGACGGATCCCAAAAACCATCACGGATCCCAAAAACCATCACGGATCCCAAAAAATGACGGATCCCACTTGCATCCGCAACGCATTCGTAGGTATCCGTAACTCTCATCGGTGGATACAAACACAGAACCCGTATACTCAGTACTTCGTGACGGATGCTAACACTGCATTCGTATGGATACTTACTTATAATCACGGATTCGTTAGTATCTGTAAGCCACTAACTGATTCAAACATTGTATTCGTATGGATACTTAGTTTTAACGCAAACGAAGGAATACGTGGTCAGGATTCTTGTTTATCAGCGAAAAGTCTTCAGATGCAGACGAATACCAAGGATACGAATTGCAACATCCTGACGGATGCTGACGGATACCAAAGATTACCAAAAATCACGGATCCCATACACATCCGTAACGCATTCGTTGGTATCCGAAACTCGCCGTGGATGCAAACACGGAATTCGTTTGCTTACTTACTTCGTGGCGGATACTAACACAGCTTCCGTAAGAATACTTACTTTTTATGTATGCGTGGCTAAGCACTCTTGTTTTTGAGCATATATTTTATTTTTTAGATTGGTCATATCTTTCCCCCTTTTTGTACCTCGGACACCACAGTTTGTAACGTCAATACAAGTGAGACAATCCACGTTATGCTAGATACCAGGATACTCGGATTCGTAAGGATGCGAAATGGTTTTTTTCTGCATTCGTGGCAAGATTACCAACAATGCACTGCTCCAGTGGATTGCTCAAGTGGATGGGATTCCATTGGAGCAGTGCATTGTTGGTAATCTTGGGATATCTTAAATATGCGACTCTGTATTTTTTTGCATCCGTACATTGGGGCGGTGTATTGTGGGTAATCCAATCGTTCTCTCTCTGACCAATCAGACTGCACATCAGTCAGTTTAAAAATAAAGCGGATATAGTCAGCGTTGTCCGTGAGGACCGCAATCTTTTTGTACCTCAAACTTTTGAGTTTTGAAACGTTGAACTCGGGATATGGATTTATTGTACACACGTGTGTGAACTTCTGTAGTAGGGTGATGTTGAAGCGGTGACCAAACTCAAGTGGCAGTCGACGGACGGGACGGCGATCGAGGGACTGAAACAGCCAGCCCTGTTTTGTAGTTCGGCGTCCTGAAGCTATTTTACATCACTGTCCTACGGATATCAC
>NC_049982.1:3215081-3220907 GCF_000003815.2 Branchiostoma floridae
GGTATGTTTTATACAATGATTGTTTCCAAACAATACCCGCTTTGAATTCGTCTTTGTGACTACATGCCTTGTTGGCTAGTAGTTAGTAGCGCTTTTGGTATGCTTGGGCTGAACAGAAACTTATCAGAAAACGACATAACGGAGCCTTACAAAACACAAGTCACAAGCATGATACTTGCTGAGTAACTGTTGACTTATTTGGGAAAAATTTGAATCATCATCAAAACAGTACTTGTATACACATATGTTTGTCTCAAGTCTGGTATTTATTCGCATAGGAACATTCTGTTCCAACGGTGTTTACGTGTTTGTTTATATGCGACGTCTCATACACAATGCAAAGTCCGGCCGGGGAAGCAGATCACACCTTGTCACTAATTATGCAACGCTAGACTGTTTCTGCCGCGCCCTCCCGGGGGACTTTTTTGGTATGATAATGCGGAATGTAACGGTGATAATGGCGATACCACAATCAGATGCATTTGTTCCTGTTGTATAACAAGCCAATCACCATTTCTTTTCATATACATCCTAATTACTTTGACGGACGCATCCATCAAACATGGATGCTTTAGCTATCTCAAAATTTGATGGGATTATTCTTTCTCTTTTTCAGAAGGCGGGTCGACATTCTCTGACCGTGTCAACAGCTGGGAGAACAATGGACTACAGGAAGGGCACAGAAGGAATTGAGCTGGGAGGGATCAGGGCGTAACTAGCCTGAAAAGAAGCGAAGCACTGTCACTAGTAGAAAGGAGACTTTATGCTGTTGCGAGAAGCTGTACATACTGATACTAGAAGTCATGTTAGTTGTACTTTACAAGCTGGATTCACTATCTGTATCCTGTAGCCGGATGTGGAAATTCCTTAGAGTTGGACATCGCGAAGACTTTGATTTGTAATAGAAACAGATAGTCGTAGAAGCAAGATTAGCCACAGACTCCCATGTCAGCTTTACATAAAAGTCAAATTGCATTCACGTTTGATCCTATATTCTATTTGGAAGTATAAGAAGTCATGTGATATTGGCGGTTAAAGGATTCAACTTTCCCTTAACATAATTAGATAACAGGGACTCTCTGTACATACCTGGTATAACCCATTCTTGTTGCAATATTGTATCTGTATACATATCATGTGGCAGACAGGATTCGGCCTCGATGACATTACGTCGTTTAGTTCTTCTCAGGACTGGTTTAGAATAAGATTATTCTGTGCATTCTTTTCTATTTCAAATCGTGTAAGCCTTTTATAAGAAAGTAATTGGGCACACATGATATTGTGATTTGTCAAATGTGCGGAAAATTCATTAAAGTGACTTTGTATCTGCAGAAAATCCCGTTTTGGATTCTTTATGATCTGATCATACGAAGAAATCCCTAAAAAACGACTTTGCATCCGCGGCAAATGCCGCATTGGGATTTCTTAGGATCCGACCATGCCAAATATACGAGGAAAATCCTATAAAAACGACTTCGCATCCGCGGCACATCCGCGGCAAAGGCCGTTTTGGAACCCGTTCATTCCAGGTATTCGAAGAAATCCTTTGAAAAACGACTTCGCATCCGAGGGAAATACCTTTTGGGGATTCTTTGCGATCCGATCATTCCAGGTATTCAAAGAAATCCCTAAAAAAACGACTTTGCATCCGTGGAAAATCCCAATTTGGGATATGTTTGAGTCTTTTCATTCCGGATCCCAAAAATCCAAATTTCGGATATTTTAGGGATCCAACTCGAATCCGTTTGCATTCGCTAGCATTTGTTACAAATACGCAAATATCCCTGCTCGGATATGGCTACATCCGATACCCTTTCCCCCAGTGTACTTTGCTATATATTGACAGAAAAAGAACCACATTGGCACAGTGTCCAATCCTAGCAGGAAGGGAGAGAGAGAAGATTAAGATAAAACACAACAGAAAGGACATTGCGATGAGACGAGGGGCTGTAGTAGCCTGTAGTACAGTACAGATACAGATGGAACAACAGTGCTGGTGCCGTTCCACAACTTACAAAAACATGCCCAAATGATTAGAACACTGACAAAGCATTCAGATTGCAGGGTTCTAGCTAGTGCATTTTAGCATGGTGGGCCACTACGCTAAAATTTGTGCCCCCTATGCTAAAATAAGTGCCACTACGCTAATTTTTAACTAGCGTAGTGGTGCTTTGCTGTCATTTGCTTGTTCAACAATGACTAATAAATGTCTGAACAATGAAAAATGATGATATGCCACTCAATTTGACCCCAAAATCCTAACTTTTAACTCTACATCTTCAAATCTCACTGTGGCAGGACCAAGACCCCCCCTTCCACACCAATCTCCTGATTAGTCGCTTTGCTACCATGCCATTCCCACTACGCGAAAATAAAATCCTGGCTAGAACCCTGGGTTGTAAGCCCGTGGGAGGGCTGGGACCGAGGGTGATGCGGAATACACAGTGTTGTATTTTATTTACGTCATACCCACCTGAGAAAACACATATTTCGATGCGAAATGCACCAGAAGTTGAGAAAATGTTGTGTCCTCGAAAAGATTGTAACAACAGCAATTCTAACGTTAGAATCCATTATTCGAATTTTCAACCGTGCTGTACTCATTTGTATGCCACTCGTTTGTATTATATAGATGAAGTAGACTTTACAAAGGCTGCTGTTAAACTTATTAATAAGTATAATAAAGATTGGCAATGCACATAATTTCACTTGTCTGTAATTACAAACCTTAGTCCTTAATGTATGGTTACTTTTTGACACAACAAACTTGACGTCTGTTATGGACGAGAGCTTTGCCACATTTGCCACTTTGACCTTTCGTCGGATCATTTTTGGTAATCCCACCAGGAATTCCAACACCTCCAATGGACGTAGTTGCACGTCTGATACTATCAAGCCACTACAAGGCCACACCGATTTAATTTCTTGGTTCACGGATTCGCTCGCTCCTATTTTTTGGGAAAAAAAATAAAAATAAAAATTACTACTCAGCAAATTTTCACCATTAATGAAACCATTCACCAACTTTCTGGTGTAGCAAATTGGCCTTTATATTATAAGCTCCTTAAAGTGTGGGTACAGGTGCTGTTACTGTACAAAAATAGTGTTTTTGTACTTTTTTCAAGCTGAAAACTTTTTTTCTTAATGTTTTGGATTAGCCGTTACCTTTACCCCAACCATTTTACAACTTTTATTTTTATTTTTATTTCGCCCTCTCGCTCCATATTTTTTATGAAAAAATCCGTGAACCAAGATATTAAATTGGTGTGGCCTAAGTGCTGTAAATGTTAACAGGATTACACTAACTAGTCTTGTACTTAACACATGAAGCCACCTCGCAAATGAGCATCTCGCGCCCTCACAAAGCCTATAACTGTTGCTGTGTTTAGCATCAAAACCTCACTCTGCACTTGCCAGCGCCGAGGGAGCAGTCTGTGTCCCTCTGCAAAATAAGAGTTCTGAAGCTAGCAGGGTAATCTCATTGTCAATGTGATCATCCTTAAACATGGATTCCGAAGGAGAAGAAAGTGGTGCTTTTGACAGTTTCTTGCTCAATAAGCTTCTTCAAAGTTAGCCTTGGGCGACCAACTGGTTTCTTAGAGAAAACAGGTGTCCAGAACATTAGAGTTTTCCGCCTGGCTGTCTACTACGAAGTGTCAATCCCAAACATGGCAGGGGAAGAAAGTGGTGCTTTTGACAGCATGTACCAGGCGTTCCGTAGCCTGGATATGTTTGACAGCCGACTGTCTCGTGGGCTCCAAACAGCGTACCTCCTCATTAGCCTGGCGGTGTCTGTGGGCTGCGGCCTGCTGCTCATCTACCTGGTCTGGAAAAATTGGTATCTCCAGAGACCTCGCCACTTCCTGAGATGTAACCTGGCAATTGATGACATCATCTCCACCTCTTGCATCATTCCCACCGAGATTTGTTTCCTCTTCAGTCAGGACGACACCTACGACCAACAGTTCTGCTGGGTTCAGTTGCTGGTGGTTCACCCGTCCACCATATCCATGTTCGGCACCTACCTGCTCATGGCCGTCGAACTGTACTACTTCATCTGCAAGCCGCTCCACTACAATGCAGAGGTCACCACCAAGCGTGTCACCATCGGCATAGCTGCAGTCAGGGCCATCGCCGTAATCTTTGGGCTGGGGCCAATGGTCGCCAAACGCCTGCAGAGCCCCGGTGACAGCCTGCTGTGCGCTCCGGAGCCCATAGGCAGCACCAGCGCATCTGCCATCTTCAGAAGCATCTCCCAGGGAGGCACAGTGCTGGCCGTCCTTGCCATCTTCCTGCTCTACTACTTTGTCTTGATGGAAGCCAAGAAGCAGCAGCAGACAGATGCAGATCACATCAACCTGCAGCTGTACCAGACCAAGGCCTTCAAAACAATGGCACCACACTTCATCGTTGTCATGGTGTCCGCGGCAACCCTAGCCTTCGTGTCTGCCACATTTCAGTCTGTCTTCAACGGGGATAAGAAAGCGTCAGCCTCACTGCTCATAACAGCTCAAGTGGCCAAGCTGCTGAACATGACCGTGTCATCAATGATCAACCCCATCGTCTACAGCTTCTGTCTTCCGAAGTTCCGACAAGCTCTGAGGGAGCTGCGCGGCATGCCTACCGACGCACCTGTGGCCCAGGCCCAGCCTCCCGTACCAACGCAAGGGCAGGGCATGCAGATGGCTGTCTTCGACACTTCTGATGAAGAGCAATGGGCATCAGACTACGAATCAGATTCTACATTATCACTGCCAAGTTTAAAGGAAGCCTGGCAGCAAAGAGAGCAGACACCACCTCCCAGTCTGGCCCAAACACAGGCACATGGCCAGCAGACACCACCTCCCAGTCTGGCCCAAACACAGGCACATGGCCAGCAGACACCACCTCCCAGTCCAGCCCAAACACAGGCACATGGACAGCAGACACCACCTCCCAGTGCAGCCCAAACACAGGCACATGGCCAGCAGGCACCACCTCCCAGTCCAGCCCAAACACAGGCACATGGTCAGCAGGCACCGCCTCCCAGTCCAGCCCAAACACAGGCACAGGCACATGGACAGCAGACACCACCTCCCAGTCCAGCCCAAACACAGGCACATGGACAACAGGCACTGCCTCCCGGTCCAGCCCAAACACAGGCACATGGCCAGCAGGCACCACCTCCCATTCCAGCCCAAACACAGGCACATGGTCAGCAGGCACCACCTCTCAGTCCAGCCCAAACACAGGCACATGGACAACAGGCACTGCCTCCCGGTCCAGCCCAAACACAGGCACATGGCCAGCAGGCACCGCCTCCCAATCCAGCCCAAACACAGGCAGAGGCACATGGCCAGCAGGCACCACCTCCCAGTCTAGCCCAAACACAGGCACAGGGACAGCAGGCACCACCTCCCAGTCCAGCCCAAGCACAGGCACATGGCCAGCAGACACCTCCCAGTCCAGCCCAAACACAGGCACATGGACAGCAGACACCTCCCAGTCCAGCCCAAGCACAGGCACATGGCCAGCAGACACCTCCCAGTCCAGCCCAAACACAGGCACATGGACAGCAGGCACCACCTCCCAGTGCAGCCCAAACACAGACAGAGGCACATGGACAGCAGGCACCACCTCCCAGTCCAGCCCAAACACAGGCACATGGACAACAGGCACCACCTCCCAGTCCAGCCCAAACACAGACAGAGGCACATGGACAACAGGCACCACCTCCCAGTCCAGCCCAAACACAGGCACATGGACAGCAGGCACCACCTCCCAGTCCAGCCCAAACACAGACAGAGGCACATGGACAACAGGCACTACCTTCCAGTCCAGCCCAAA
>NC_049982.1:3221007-3229420 GCF_000003815.2 Branchiostoma floridae
GGCTAGGACAGTGCACAAAAAACAGAAGACCTACCCCACAGAAAGCTCAGTAGGCACAGATTCAACTGGACGAAAAACTTCTACCAGGACAGTCCACATACGGACAGAAGACCAGACCAAGCCGGCCCAAGCTCCTCATGTCCAGCCCAACACCACTCCCAGTACACCAAACAACTGAGTGATGTGCACAGCAAAGGGACAGATTCATACATCCAATGACAATTCTTTTGAACAAAATTTGAGAGACTCTTACTCAGAACAGCGAGAGACAACACGATGTACAGGTAGGGAGCTGCTTCCATACCCTCTGACAACTAGTGCCATATATGGTAGCTTTCAAGTTGACAATGTGCCTAAACATTGCATTTGGTCTGAACCCAACATGACAACTTTGGATGATGCTTGGTTTTGACAACCTATAATATTACTGTTTACTAAAAACTGATATTTTCAATATTAATCCATGACAATAAGGCCATGTTGATTTTATCAAATATATGGATGGCATCTTCATGCTCATCAATTTCTGGCCATTTCCAAAATAAAGTTTTCATTCAAATAAAAAGATGAAAATCATACAAGGCAGCCGTAAGATTAGCAAATTTGCCGTAGATTGCAGAAAAATGGATACAAATGTTATAGAAAGCCAAAGTCAATTTCTAGGTCAAGTAAGAAAATGGGAAAGAACAAAAATAAAGAATCTAATATTTGGTATAGCCTTCCTGACCACTTACACATTCAATTTCATAATGAAGACACCTTTTTTGCCTAACCTTTTCTTTAATCGTTTTGGTGTTCCCAGAGGATGGCACTCACTATCCCATATAATCAAATCAGTGTAGCTAATTCAAACTAATGCTTAAAACATGGTCTGAACTGAACAAAATGACGACTATGGATTAGGCTTCATTTTCACCAATTTCATAAAACTTATCATGTATTCATGAAGGACAAATGTTGCAGATCAACCAAATTGCATTCCTGATCTTACATAAAAGCTACCCCCAAGGCAGGCATCAGGTGGTTGGTTGATAGAAAAATCTGAAAGTTTTTATCCAAATTATAATGGTTCTACAATGTGCTTAAGAAAGTGTAACGCCCGTGACCCACACATAAATTGAAGTGCCTTTTAAACATTTTTGTTCTGAAAGAAAATTCCTTCCAGGACTTTGTCGGTAGATATCTCCTTTAAAACTAAATTATTGCATAAAACATGGTCTGAACTAAAAATGACGACTATGGAAAATGCTTCATTTTAATTTCATTAGAACTAATAAATGTATGTTATCAATGACAACTAGCGCTAAGTATATATATACATGATTATCAGACTTTAAACTAATGCATAAAACATGGTCTGAAATCAAAATGACGACTATGGAAAATAATTGGTTTTGTCTGATTTTTGACCTTTTTTTATTGTCTTGTTTTTCTCTGTCGATGAGATGCTTGTATTGTGTTTCCTTGGTCACAAAGAAAGCAGAGAAATGGATTTAGACATTTACACATGGAAACATGCCTTTGATTTGCAGAGAGAATTTGTGCATTTGAATCCGAATAGAATTCAACCTAAATCCAGGAAATGGTTCTCTCGAGTTAGAGGTGACTGGCAACAAGCTCTTGGGGACAAGGCCCACACTCCCAAACACAGGCAAAGAAGTTAGCTTCTTGTCCAAACCCAGGCTTATGTGTCAAGTATGTAAAGAAAAACCTCATCTGCATTTACACTCTCTCTGTGAGGACAGCAAGGTATAAAATTACATGTACATGTCGTAGCAAGCAGACAATATAGATGGACCAGGTTTAATATTAAGTGTTTGTAAATCATTTGTAAGGCGTATCTGGTCGCTTTGATTCTATGTAGTACTGTAAATGCAGAAACTTTCGCGGTGGATTAATGTTCGCGTTTTTTGCGGTGACCGCTTTACCGCGAACTTAAAACCACCGCAAACATTTTTCAGGAGGCAATAAGAGATTACAGTGCATGGTGCTACCGCGAAATTAAAACCACAGCGAAAAGTCAGTTTTCCCACTACCGCGAAATTAAATCCCCGCGAACTTAAATGCATTTACAGTAGTACATTTACTATAGACGCAGAATGCAGTGACTGATGATAATGATGAGTACATTTATTATAATGTAAAAAAGGACACTTGAAGTTCTGAGCTTTTGTGAAGTGTAATAAATGAGGATCTGCATGGCTTCTCTGTGAGAGCTTCTATAGCTGGTGTGTTACGCAGAACGGCGGTTATACCGGCTATATAGATACAGATACAGATACAGATATATTAGTGACTCTAGGAATTAGGGAAAGGTTCTCTTGAGTTAAAGGTGAATAGCAACAAGCTCTCGGGGACAAGGCCCACTCGGCTCCCAACAATGAGAGATAATGTGAGACACGGACGAAGGGACTTCCTGTGCAAACCCAGGCTTTCCTAGAAGTGTAATTATGACTGAGGGTCTGCATGGCCTTTCTGTGTGAGGGTAAGCCAGATATTGTAATTCACTGTTTATTGTACTTGCTGCAGCATATATGATGTATATACAGTCAAACCTGCTCAAGGCAACCCCTGGAGGGACCAGGAAAAAGCGGACGTTTTGGACAGCAGGTTGGTTTGAAGGGTGTCAACTCACAACATGCCCGAGGCATAGTACTGCATAAATGGTTTCCAATTTTCAGAGGTTAGGGGTCAGCACTGGACAACAAAATTTGCTCCCATCAGCTAAGACTGCCCCATTGACCCCAAATGACCCACCCACAAGCATCCGCCGCCATCTTTATTTTGAATATAACATCGTATGGCAGTCAAAATCCGACGTAAACTGGCCGATTTTGGCACAAAATCAAGTTAGTTATCATAAAAAATCGATGACACCTCAAGCTTGAAAATGACATGGTCATTATGGGCAGTGATTTGGTCCTGTGCGATCCCAATCTTTGGCGGTTGCGTTGGCCAGATGATCGTCTTGAAAAGGTCACTTAATGCTTACACCAATGGACATTGTCAGCAGTCGTTATGACCAGGTGGTCGATTTGAAGGGGTGGTCGCTTGGGCAGGTTTGACTGTAGTTCAACATTAAGTTTTGTTGGTAAATTACTCGACGTGAAATGTATCTGGACACTTTGTCTTCAATGTGGTACATAAAAAAAAGGAACACTTGAAGCTCGCCAGCTTTATAAAGAGAGTCTGCACGGCCTTTCTCTGTGAGGCCTAGAGAGCTCCAATACTACGTGCTGTTGGTGATTTATTTGTAGTGCAACTGTAATCTCCAAGCAGATCCTAAGGTGGCATAAGACAAACTGTCTAAGAAGTACAGCCAGCCTAAGAGTGTTCATTGGCCACCAAATGACCATTCCTAGGCCGGCTGCACTACTTTGACATTTTATGCCATCGTACGATCTGCTTGGGGATAACATAACTGGACACTCTATATATGTAGCATGTAATCCCTTTTTCCCAAACTAACCCTTAGGCCTCCCTATTACCTTTACCTTATTTTTGGAAATTTTGGGTTTGCAATTCAATCGAACAAAGTCTTCTTCCTTTCACAACCTTCTTTCAATTCTTCCGCAGACGTTTCGGCGAATATCTGTCACGGGTTTGGCAACTATCTATCTGTTACGGATTTGCAATTCAGTTTATAACTGCCAAGCCCAAATAACGCTCTCATCTCTAATCCTATCTTACACCTAAACCTTTGTAACCCCACCTTACCCACCCTAATCCTTTAATACCCACAAGTATCGCCCCTTTGAACTTTACTCGTCACCTTTTCAAAGGTGGCACATGTCTTTCCGCATGCGGATGTACAAACAAACTGATTGATATATTCAGATACATGTAGCAGGGCTTGAAATACTGGGTGCATGTGCACCCAGGTGCACCCAAAATTGGAGCTGTGCACCCAATTATTTTCTGTGGGTGTACAGGGTGCACCCAAATATTTTCTTACGTTTATGTATGTAAAGATATCAAAGTATACAGTACTAGCATACATTTTTTACATCATATTCTTGACATCTTAGCATTAGAAAGATAATAAAAATGTCTGTCATGGTACTTGTTTAAGAATTTGATAGCTTGTAACTAAGTTTTATTATTAGGTTATTACTTACACCCAAAAATTTTTTGGTGCACCCAATTTTTTAAGCTGGGTGCACCAGTGCACCTAATCCCAAAAATGAATTTTGAGCCCTGGATAGTCAATACACTACTAGTAACAAGTGCGAAGCTAAACAAGTTAAATAGGATAGAACAGAGGTCTATAGTTAAAAACATTATATAAGGTAGGTAACTACTAACTAGGCAACTGTGTCCTGATGTTAACCATACAATTTTCATGAACAGAGGCATGAATGACATTACAGTGATGTTACTGGAGTTTGATGAGAAACTGAAGAAAATACACACAATAAAAACCCTTATGGCACATAATCATATGAACTTAAAAAAGAGCCATAGGAAGGAGCCAGTGTGTTAAAGCACTAGATTAGGGTAAAAGAGACTGATGGTGACTTACGTGGAACTGACTCAGGCACAGTTTACAATGTACATATGATAAAAGAAATGTAAAGACAACAATAATTATAATAATTGTAACTGTTACAACAGGCATAAGTAAATAATCTCCCCAAACCTTACCCAACCCTAACCCTTACCCCCAAACCTTACCCCCTAACCCCTACCAAAACCAACCACCCCCTAACCCTTACCCACTACCCCCCGCCCCCTAACCCTTACCCCAGCCTTACCGTCCCAGCCAGGCACAGGTTTGCCGGAGACCCCCGGGGTGGGGTAACCCTCATCCCCCAGACCCATGTGGCTGGCAGTGATGGCTGATCCCCTCCCTAACCCTTACCCCCTACCCCCTATCCCCTAACCCCTAACCCTTACCCCAGCCTTACCGTCCCAGCCAGGCACAGGTTTGCCGGAGACCCCTGGGGTGGGGTAACCCTTGTCCCCCAGACCCATGTGGCTGGCAGTGATGGCTGATCCCCTCCCTAACCCTTACCCCCTAACCCCTACCCCCTAACCTCTAACCCTTACCCCAGCCTTACCGTCCCAGCCAGGCACAGGTTTGCCGGAGACCCCAGGGGTGGGGTAACCCTCGTCCCCCAGACCCATGTGGCTGGCAGTGATGGCCGATCCCCTCCCTAACCCTTACCCACTAACCCTTACCCCCTAACCCTTACCCCCTAACCCTTACCCCCAAACCCTTACCCCCTAACCCCAGCCTTACCGTCCCAGCCAGGCACAGGTTTGCCGGAGACCCCCGGGGTGGGGTAACCCTCATCCCCCAGACCCATGTGGCTGGCAGTGATGGCCGATCCAGTCTCTGCAATAGAAAAATGACAATCTTTAGTTTTACTTGAGATATTGATGATGAGATATTAGTCGATGTGTCATAATGATTGCAGTAATATTTCATGTGTGTGTGTGTGCATGTGTGTGCGTATGTGTGTCTGTGTGCGTGTGTGTGAGAGAGAGAGAGAGTGTGTGTGTGTGTATGTGCCTTTTCTGATAACTCAAACAACCAGAGAATCTTCTCCAAACTCCCCAGTGCACGTTGCTGAAACCTGTCATGAGCATTACTTGGGTGTGAAGTAATGGTCATGTATGTTGGGATGGTATCTATAGATCATACATTATCCAATCTCTGACATGTAGTGCTTATGTCTCAGGCAGGACTGTCCTGGGACATAAGACACAGCAAAATTACCCTGTCCATCAAAAACATGACATGAAACCGGTGAACAATTACTGTAAAGCATTTAAGTTTGCGGTGATTTCATTTTGCGGTAGCAGGAAAATGGACTTTTCGCAGTCAGGTTTTAAGTTTGTGGTAGCACCATGCACTGTAGCATCTGACTGCCATGGAAAAATGTTTGCGGTGGTTTAAAATTCACAGTGAAGCAGCCACCGCAAAAACCGTGGACATTAAACCACCTCAAAAGTTTCTGCATTTACAGTATTTGGTGGTAGGTAAGAAATTTGAATCAGGATGCAGCACATAGGCTTCCATAGGAACTAACTGCTTACTGAGTCACTTGGGCTTTCTGCATAGCGTGACATCACGGCAGCAGTGGATTGTTCATTCATTGACAAAGACTCAGGTGCTCTTCAGTCCAATAGGTGGATGAGTCCAATTTTTGTGTTGGATATTACAGTTAAACTAGTTCAATAAAAAATGAGTTGCCATTAGAAGCAAAAATGTTCTGCTATGACCAAGTATAGCAGAGCTTTTTCTGGAGTCCTGTCTGGTGGAAGGGCAGGGTTCTAGCAGTGGGCCCCTACGCTAAAATTTGTGACCACTACGCTAAAATAAGGGCCACTACGCTCATTTTTAACTAGTGTAGTGGTGCTTTGCTTGTTCAACAATGTCTAATCAATATATAAACAATGAAAAATGATGATATACCATTCAAAACTGACTGTGATGTTAACAGAGTATCAACTTTTAACTATACATTATCAAAATCTCACCTTGGAGGGGCCAAGACCCCCCTTCCACACGAATCTCCTGACTGGTCACTTCGATACCATGCCATTCCCACTACGTTAAAGTGAAATCCTAGCTAGAACCCTGAAGGGTCCTACTGACTTAATCCTCTTGAACTTGAAGTTCAGCAACAGACAGTAATCCCTCTCAACACTAATGGACTACAACACGTACTGGAAATGATCGAGCAAATGGCATTCCTGACTTTACGTAAAAGCTCCTCACGAGGTGGGCATCAGGTGGTTGAAAGCCTTCATGAAATATCTGACAGGATTTCATCTACACCTTGTAATGGACTATGCGGTGTACTTGACAAAGTGTAACATCTGTAGTCTTCTGAGAACATGCAGGATTATGAAAAATATTTGAAATACTATGGTAAATGGGTTGAAATTTGATCCAAAAATGTGCTGAAATATTTTCAGCACAATTTTGGATTAAGTTTTAAAATGGATAAAGGAATAAGGAAATCTAATGGGCTAAATCTGATCCAAAAATATGCTGCCTGAAATATTTTAAGTACATTTTTGGATCAAGCTGTAAAATGGTTAGAGGAATATTATAAAGAAATCTGACAAGGTATTTGTGCACAGAAATGTATTTCTGATTTCATATTCAAAGCTTTGAGCATAAATTCTCAGATGTTAATATATACTTATGGATGAAATAGCTGTAATTACAACCCTTGCAAAAAAAATTGGACAACTTATCTCAAACAAGTATATCAGTCTATATATATATGTAACGGAACATATACAAACTTACTACTTAATATACTTAATACTAGATATCTTATAATACTCAATCATTACAATCTTAGTTATCTGTGACTTACTATATTTATCTCCCTGACCCCTAACTTAATATACTTAATACTAGATATCTTATAATACTCAATCATTACAATCTTAGTTATCTGTGACTTACTATATTTATCTCCCTGACCCCTAACCCCTGAACTCTAACACAGCTCTGTCTGACCTATCTGCCACCAGTGGTCCGGTACAGGCACCCCCATGACCTCCCGTGTCCAGTGCTGACCCCTAACCCCTGAACTCTAACCCAGTCCTGACCTGTCTGCCACCAGTGGTCCAGTACAGGCACCCCCATGACCTCCCGTGTCCAGTGCTGACCCCTAACCCCTGAACTCTAACCCAGTCCTGACCTGTCTGCCACCAGTGGTCCAGTACAGGCACCCCCATGACCTCCCGTGTCCAGTGCAGGGTTTCAGAGTCGCAGTGTTCTCCAGCCACATAGAAGTTCCTCAAACTGGGAAAAAAGACGAAGCTTAATGAATACATTCCTGATAGAAGCAGAGAAAACTGGTCTATATGTTACATTTAGAGATCTTCGATGCTTTGCAGGGATGAAGAGTCACAGAAAAATCACGTGTGGACTGTCAACAAACTTCAGTAACAATTCGAGCGAACCACTAAATACACTCTTAGGCTAGGGACTTCCTTGGTTTGTCAGAAAGTTGGACAAACTGGCGGACAACTCAAGTGGAAAACTCGTTGGGAAGTGTGCATATTTCTTTTCTTTCTGCAACACAATAAAGTCAAATACTAACATCGTGAACATTGCTGTACAGTGTAATAAGTTAGATTGAACTTATAATGTAGAAAAAATGACCAAAAGCAGTCACTGTGACTTGCTTTTTAATAATGCTTTGATCAATCAGATTCTACAATACAGTCATACCTTTAACAACAGTCAAAGAGACGGTGAACACTTTCAGAAAAAGCATGAAATAATGCAGTTTTAAACCTGAATGTCTTACCTTAGCTTTATATAGCTTTAGTAGCGGAGACCCTACAGGAAGCACAGTGGTGGGCAAGAGTCAGAGTGAGACAGCAGGACAGGAGATGGTGGAAAACAGAAGAATCATGACACAGACACGACATCCAGCAG
>NC_049982.1:3229520-3240922 GCF_000003815.2 Branchiostoma floridae
CAGGCAGTCTAGATGCATTGGGTCAATGGCAGATTAAAAGTGGTCACAGGACCAACATTTCGATGACCGTCTGCCACCTTCCTCAGGGCAATTCTGACTGGTTCCTGTTACACTCTAGATTTTACTAGATTTTTTTTTATTTACCTAGAGGTCACCGCAAAACAAGGCTCGTGGAGCCACTCAGGCGTTTTGGGTTACATTACTGAATTGTGAAGAGAGATGTTTGTATACCCTTAATTTAAACAGTTTCAGGCTGTACCCTGTGGGGAAGCAAGTCCGTGGAAGCTTATTCCATAGCGATGTTGTTCTAGGAAAAAAGCTCTGAGCGTGGAACTTCCTCCTGTTAGGTTAGACATGCTAAGACGGGATACAAGACTAAAACCAGACAGCATGGGAGGAGTGGTGCTGGACAGGGACTTCTGGGCAGCCAGCCAGCCACAGTGGTTCAGGTGGCGGGGAGGGAGAGGCACAAAACATAAGTCATGTAACTTACTAAAGTCAAGTCTAGATTTTACTGCCAGCAGATGGCGTCCCAAACACGAACTATTTGTACATATACATAGATCTGGTAGATTATAGTACCAGTGGTTTGCAGAATGCAGTCCCTAACAAAGCAGTTATGTAGGTAGGTATGTACAGAAAAGTTACACTTACTGTGTGAGAGGGTACTGCTTGGCCAGCTCAGCATTCGGATCCTGAAACAAAGATTATTGAATGGGATAAACAATTAAACCTTATTTCACACACTGTCAGGGATTTTTCAAAGCCCAGGGTAACAAATTCTGACACGTAAAGTTCTGACTGACCAGAAATGCTACAAAATTGACCCATATAACTGTTATGTCCCCCTCAAAAAGCCTTAATTAAAACAACCCATTTGATAACAATAAAGACCACCTCGGTGTTGGTAATAGCTGAAAACCCGGTGACTAAGCTGAGGACTGGTACGTGGTTATGCACAGAAAAAAAACTCCTAAAAATCAATGTATCCCTTTATTTCCCTCCGAAGTTTGCACACATTGTACGTACCTCCTTGCGAATCGCCCGGATCGCTGTTGGTGCGGTGAACATCCCGGCGGTCCGGTGCTGACTCATGACGCGGAAGAACGCCCCCGCGTCCGGCGTGCCGACGGGCTTGCCCTGGCGATCACAGGAGGGAACAACGAAGGCTTAGCACAAGTATACAAACATAAGGGATGTCTCTGTAGCTCAACTGGTAGCAGCCTCACGATTGAGCTCCTGGTTCCAATAAGATGGCAACTGCAAAACCCCATATTCAAATTTAAATTTGTATTTTGTATTTTGGTTGAGGCTACAGCCATCTTTCTGATGGAACCTAAAATGGGGGTCCCTTGTCCAAGAGGTGCCTAGAGCACGTTTAAGGTCTTGAGGCTTAGCATCCCCTTCCTTTTATTTACTGTGCTACAGAAACAGAAAGGAAATTTGCTGCCCAATGTGCCAGTAGACACAACAAGGTGAACAATAACTTATAAGCAAAGATACCAAAAACTAGCTATAGCAATCCTTGCTTGAAGTATGATCACCTTTGCACTTCATGAAGCTTAAAACACACCAGCTACAGATATCATATCGTGTCATATGAAACAAGCTCAAAATGCGTAACATCACCTGTCTATAGCTCGTACCTAGGCTGCGATAATGCTCGACACAGGTTTTCCAGACCATCTGCATTTTTCTCTCGTGGGCTTCTACTTGTATTCCACTGGCTAAATTGCGCTGCTGTACCAGATCGATTCTGATGATTCTTACCTCGTACATGACAGTTGTGTTGCCATGCAACAGACAGAACCTTACCTCGTACATGACAGTTGTGTTGCCATGCAACAGACAGAACCTTACCTCGTACATGACAGTTGTGTTGCCATGCAACAGACAGAACCTTACCTCGTACATGACAGTTGTGTTGCCGTGCAACAGACAGAACCTTACCTCGTACATGACAGTGGTGTTGCCGTACAACAGACAGAACCTTACCTCGTATATGACAGTGGTGTTGCCGTGCAACAGACAGAACCTTACCTCGTACATGACAGTGGTGTTGCCGTGCAACAGCGGGGCGTAACAGATGTAGGAGTGACCTACGACCCAGCCCAGGTCAGACGCTGCCCACCACACCTGCAGAGCAAGAGCACACACTTGTTATGTTACCTTCAAAGAAGGGAACATAATTGTTTTTGCTTTGTTTCTTCTTCTTTTCCGCACAAATAAGGTCAACGACCTGGACCAGAAAAAAAAATGCTGGCAAAACCTCCTTTTTCCCTCAAGCTCTTCGGCAAAATTGAGTTTTGAGACAGCTCTGTCTGATAGGTCCACACTTTAGGCAGGCCCACACTGTGATGTCATTCTTTCCACTGACTACATCCAAACTTCCTTTTCTACCACCGACTCTTGTGCAAGTCAACATTGTGACACAGGGTTCAAAATTATAGTTCCAGAACATGAAAGACCATTTGAGGGGACAAACCCTAATGCCTGGATATATTGTCAAAGTGATGAGATTTTGGCCCCCTAGCAGCCATTTATGGTACTGCTGCAGCAGCAGGTGAATTTTTTAATCTCAATATGTTCCATTCACCAAACAGGAGTGGCACATAGCCTTTGTACTCAGGAAGAAGTGACATATGTTTAGTCTCCTAGCAGCTGATTCTGAACCTGCAGGGGCATTTTAGTGAACATTTTTGATATAGGATCACATGAGAAGGGCTGGAGGACTGTGATGACCCTGACCACCCCTCTCGCCTACCTCTTGTGGTTTGATCCCGTAGATGTTCCACATGCTCCAGTGCAGCATGACAGCATGACCCCCACTGGGACGTACCACTGCCTGGGAAAAGGGGAGTAAGGAAATCAAAACATGATACTTCAAGTTCAGCCACAATAGACATGAAACCTGAAATGCAGCTTGTTTTTTTTGGTAACTATATCTCTATATCATACTGTAATCATTTCACTGCTGACATCTGTCGGTTCAAAAACCTGTACACAACAAAGAAACAAAATCGCAAATGGTCTAATTCTGACATACCTCAACTACAAATATTCTGTATCAAATAGAGACATTGGCAGTCTGTATGTCTCTCTCTCATATTTTCATTCTAAACCCTGGAAGATTTGTCTTTGGCTAAAGGGCATCCTAAGAAACACAGGAAAAACACAATGAACACAATCTGCAGAGAAGTGTTGACCTTGGGCAGGCCTGTTGTTCCCGAGGTGTACAGCAGGTAGAGCGGGAACATGGCGTCCACGGGAACGCAGTCGTGAGGCCGCGCCAACGCCATCTCCTCCTCCCAGCAGCACCACTGGTCCGACGGGAGGGACACCGAGAACTGTGGTGGGAGACCAAATAGCTTTGTTACACTGAGCAATAACTGTGGCTGGAGACCAAATAGTTCCCAAACTGAGCAGGTTCACTGTTCACTTGTGCCCCCTGTCTTCTATATTTAGTACTACAGGTTAACAGAAGTTGATTTGGGACTTGAGCTTGAATGCAGAACAATGAAACAAATGAAATAGAGGGACATTACAGAAACACTGAGAAAGAACAAAAGGAACAGGAAAGAAATCTGAGAAAGGAAAAAGGAAGAAAAAAAGAAAGGAAGGAAGGAAGGAAGGAAGGAAGGAAGGAGGGAGGGAGGGAGGGAGGGAGGAAGGAAGGAAGGAAGGAAGGAAGGAAGGAAGGAAGGAAGGAGGAAGGAAGGAAGGAAGGAAGGAAGGAAGGAAGGAAGGAAGGAAGGTAGGAAGGTAGGAAGGAAGGAAGGAAGGAAAGAAGGAAGGAAGGAGGGAAGGTAGGAAGGTAGGAAGGAAGGAAGGAAGGAAGGAAGGAGGGAAGGTAGGAAGGTAGGAAGGAAGGAGGGAAGGTAGGAGGCAGGGAGGGAGGGAGGGAGGGAGGGAGGAAGGAAAGTGACAGCTGTTTCTCACCACAGGCCTGTTGTACAGGATGACTTTAGCCGGCTGGTGTCCGCTGAGCAGCAGCGCCTCCTGTACCATGGGCTGGTACTGCACGATGCGGGAGGGCTCCACTCCACAGGAGGCCGTCACTATCACCTTGGGCTGGGGCAGGTCAGAGGTCAATTCAGCATAAAATAGACATTACAGAATTAATAGATGCATGAAATGTTCTTTTCACACCTATCAAACATTGAACGCAAAAAGATCTTATTTCAATGTCTACAAATAATGTTCTATAGTGTCGACATGGTTAGCAATTAATATATCGTGGAGACAAACCAACACAATTAAAGCAGGGTTTCTGTTTGAGTCTCTTGATGTACTTTGTTGAACAATAATTGTTATTCTGTTTTGTGTTGTCTCTGTCATCGGGGCTAAGCCCTTTGTACCAGCCACCATGCTATGTAGTTGGGCAGCCCTGGAGGTACGTGCTGATAACCTATAGATAAATGAAAACAGCCATTGGGGAAGAATAGCTGACAACATTGTTAAGCTAAATGTGGATCCAAATAAAGTCAAAGTCAAAGCCATTGGGGAACATCACATTGTGCCATATTGCCAAATTTATCATCGCTGACTTCTACAAGGGAGTACACTTACACTGTTAATGTGTAGGACACGGAGAATTTTAAAACTCTACCACAGGAGACAAAAGACATTCACCAAGCACACAGACAGCTACATGTAGTTCATGTATGCCTCCTGTCTTATAGTGTCAGTACTGCAGGTTAAACACAAGCAGTACTACTTACTATAAGTAAATTCTGTCTGTAGTGATTGTGGCAGGGCTCTAGCCAGCTCGAAATTTTTTTCCGTCGGCCAATTCCCGTTGTCGCGAAAACCGCGAAAATTTAGATAGAAAGACGGAAATGAGACCTTAAAAAACGAGTTTTTAATGAGATTATATTATGCGAAAGGGCGCCGACACACATTGTCAACAATCATAACAATAGCAAGACAAACAGTGTGTGGCTTTTACGGCCCCCAAGCCTTTTGTCCGTCAAGGTTTAAAAAATTTTCTGTCACATGCAGCAAATTTCCGTCAATTGACGGAAAAACGGACGCTGGCTGGAGCCCTGGATTGTGGACTCAAGAATCTGGAGAAAAATGCATACAGCAGACAAACCTGGCAAACCTGGTCACTATAGACAGGCTTCTTGATGCTTGGGTCAATGGCGGAAATAATCTAAGCAACCAACTTACAGTTACAGGACAGGGTGGACCGCAAGACTTAGTGTAGTTTTAAATGGCTTTTAAACATGCATGAAATAAACTAAAAGTTTAAAACTACATTGATCTTGATCAATAGGGGTAGGGAATCTCCCGAGCAGCCCTCGTAACCCCTGCTTCGCCTATTGGGTCAGTTAGTCCTCACTCATAGTGAGCAATTGGGCTGGTCTCAATCATGATGTTTCTGACCTAGGGCGAAGAGATGCTGTTACAGTTCCAATCATGTAACCCGTTACCTTGGATGGCCTTCAGGCCTTGTTATGTGGTGATCATTGAGTAAAAAAAAAAAAAAGTTCATCATCATGACTTTCATGTATGTCTTATGTGATGATTATGTAAAACTTTAACCCTGTGTGTATGTACATGTCTTTCAGTGTGCGTTAGTATTCTGAACCCTGAACCCCCCTACACCTCTCACCTTGGCATGGCCCACCCTGGTGGCGAGTTCCTTCCCTCCGAACCCCCCGAACACCAGCGAGTGGATCGCTCCGAGCCTGGCCGAGGCCAACATGGCCACCATGGCGTGGGGCGTCATCGGCATGTAGATTAGCACGCGGTCTCCCTTCTGTACGCCATGTTTACTTAGCACTCCGGCAAACCTGGATACCTGTACAACACACAGAACACACATGTAACACACATGTAACACACATGTAACACACATGTAACACACATGTAACACACATGTAACACACATGTAGATTAGCACGCGGTCTCCCTTCTGTACACCATGGTTACTCAGGACTCCTGCAAACCTGGATACCTGTACAACACACATGTAACACACATGTAACACACATGAAACACACATGTAACACACATGTAGATCAGCACACGTTCCCCCTTCTGTATGCCATGTTTACTCGGGACTCCGGCAAACCTGGATACCTGTACAACACACAGAACACACATGTAACACACATGTAACACACATGCAACACACATGTAACACACAGAACACACATGTAACACACATGTAACACACAGAACACACATGCAACACACATGCAACACACATGTAACACACATATAGATCAGCACGCGGTCTCCCTTCTGTATGCCATGTTTTACTCAAGACTCCGGCAAACCTGGATACCTGTACAACACACAGAAACACATTATCATATAGCCAGGCGCCGTGGACCAATCAGATTAGGCCTTACCTGATCCTGAAACTCCCTGTAGGACATGTGCTGGATGGTGTTGGTTACTGGGCTGTCGTAGATGATGGCGGTGTGATCGCCGAACCCGGCGTCTACGTGCCTGTCCACAGCATTGTAACACACGTTCAGCTCCCCTCCCGGGAACCTGGGGCAAGATAGAACAATTCATGTACAGCGGGATGCAGGTTGCTATTGTTTGTATCGAATTACAGGATGATTGCTTCAACTCATATTAAAGCTACAATCAGGAGCCAAAATATACAAATTTTCAGCAAAAAGAATGGGCAAATTTTCCTGAGCAAAAACTGAGATGCTTCTAGAGTAGTCATATTCAGTTCCTAACCAGGCTAAACCTGACACACACACGTGACCTTGGTGTTTATTTTGTTTCTTTATTTTTAAAGAGATATATCCATCAGAAGTAAAATCTATTTTTCCTGGCGTCCATGATGTATCACTTTCAAAAGCAGCACAAATGTCTATTTCTGTTGTTGTAGTAATTTTGTCCCTTACCATTTTCGGTGGACGGGGTCTGTAGTGTCCAGTACTCTGAGTGTCCCAGTAATTTTGTCCTTTACCATTTAGGGTGGACGGGGTCTGTAGTGTCCAGTACTCTGTCCCAGTAATTTTGCTCCTTACCATTTAGGGTGGACGGGGTCTGTAGTGTCCAGTACTCTGTCCCAGTAATTTTGTCCCTTACCATTTAGGGTGGACGGGGTCTGTAGTGTCCTGAGTGTCCCAGTAATTTTGTCCCTTACCATTTTGGGTGGACGGGGTCTGTAGCATCCAGTACTCTGTCCCATCGCCGGGTCCACACAATGTTCTCCGCCTGCTCCCCCCAGAAATCTTCTGGATGGTCCCTGGCCCTTCGGAATGCCTCATCATAACCTGCATCTCACAGAGTTCAGTAGACTTTAGACTCAGTAGACTGTGTGATTTTACCTTTACCGATAAGGTTGTTTTGGTAGCTTGTTGTTTAGCAGCATAACTTAATTGGATCAGCCAAGAATTTGACGGATTGTAATGAAATCTGGCCTGTGGTTAGGGATTGTCCTTTTGAGGAAATACATGTACAGGGATTGTGCAATCTTGCCTTATCCAAGAAATGATTGTATATGATGGTTGCAGAATCCCACGTATTGGATGTGAGTGACGTATGCATGTCAATCATCAGGTTCCATGTCCTGCGACACTCCCAGGTGGACATTTTGAACACCTGGAGCCCTTCGCAGGTACTGCAGCAGAATAGCTGGATTGTCTATCTCTTACTCTCTAGGTACTGAGTAAGCTTTGGTGGAGACTTAAGGGCGGGAAATGGCTCTTAGTCTTATGCTCAGAAAAAGTCTTAGGAATCAAAACAAATACTCATCAAAACAACTATGACGTGTGCTCACTACGATTGTCAGCATATTTATTTACAATTCTTACACACGTTTATTTTGTGCGTTTCCCTAAGACGTGTTGCCTCACCTGAAGGTGTCTGCTGCACACCTGGGTGCGATCTTGAGGTGAACCCTCGGGCCTGACAGGTAAACAAACCAACTCCGGCCGCCCGGGAAAACCTGTCAGGACAGCCGCCATGTTGGACGCGCGCCGCAGACGACACTCTGCGCGGTTTAGTCCCCTGTAACACATGCTTCACCTGCGCGTGCCGGCAGAACTGGATCCGGAACTGGTGACAAGACAACCTCCAAGCCATTCCTGACGGAAAACTCCTCTAAAGAAGATCCACGGCTACGAAACAGACATGCGAAAGAAAATATACACCAGATGCTGCTGCGGACCGCCCCTCTTACCTCAGGTGGTTCAAAAGTTCACGGGATGTTCCACATTTCTGGGGGGGTTCACCAAACTTAGTAATGTCAATGTTTCTTAAAAATTTAAGTATTTTCTAAAATATTTTCCATTTGAACGGAATTTTATAAGATTAACTTACATACATTCAAAGTTAAAAGAACAAAGAAGTGATAACGCTGTTGCTTAAAAACCCTGTGTGCCAACCTGTACAGATTTTTCGTTTGGAATATTCCAATCCTTGATTGACCTATCAGTGAACTTTAGCGTACTTTCATGACCTTTGTCCTTACTTTGTAAAGTTTGTATGTGCCTGGAAATGCTGGTGTCCACTACTTTCTGTGAGTCTTAGAGTCTAACTCATTTGAGAACTTGACAAATCAAATCGAGAGAATGCCTGTAACATTAATCTCGTTCTAAGCCTTGCTAACGTTATAACTAACTTGAGTTTGCAATGCTTTAGTGAAGAACCATGGAACCAGTCTATTAGTATTACAGACAAACAGAGGCAGCTGTATCAATTGGGCTTTTCACTTGGCCACATTAAACACTAGTTAAGCCCCATCCATACTAGCCTGGGCCCCAGGCATTTCACTAAGGCATCTTTGTTGAAGTAACACCATATCGAAATCACACGCACACACGTTGTTGTTTGAAAGTAATGTTTTATTGTCATCAATACTTAAAAACAACAAAACTACTTCAATACAAAATTAGGTGGGTGGGTTGGTTCAAACTTAATCATGCTAAAAATGGGAGAATAACGTTAACGTCCATACGTTGAGATTTGATTATTCAAGCCATAAAAATTCAGGTGCTCACTTACTGGTATCTTTCCTTGTTACCTTGGCCAAGAAGGTAAGATGGATTGTCTTTATATTTGGTATGTGGGAAATCTTGATAATACCTCAATATGATATGATTCAGGGCCCCCTATCAGCTTGGTACGGTACTGCAGCAGAATTTATGCCTTTGACATCTCATGTTCTTTCCTGATTGGAGAGTGGTAGATAGGTCTTGAAACACGCAATGCAATGCACCACAACTGAATGACGGAAGTGCCACGATTTGTCAGCGCCCCCTGGTACCATAAAAGGTACTGCAGGGGGGGATAAACTACCAAATCTCAGGACATGATTTAATCATCATCATAAGGAAATTGCTTTTAAGTTGAAAAGTCAATAAGTTAGTAAGTGAACACTCAAATTTGTATGGCAAAATATGCATCATCAATAATGCAACTCTATGATCAGGTAAAAACTATGGTTAAGTATAAACACATAGCAAAATATGATATAGTACATCTATATTGCTTATCTCTACTGTCTGCTGTCACTACAATCACTTCTCATCATAATCAGGGCAAAACAAGTTCAGTCCATCGCTTCAGGAGGAAGAACGACAACTTCTTTTCCGTTAACTCTGCATAGTTTTATCTTGTCACAGGAACAGCAATATTTTCTCTGTTTAAATTCACGTGTGGCGTTGTATGTTTTGGTTTGTTTTTCTCTGAGGTCCACATTTGACAGGTTTTTAATCAGCAATGCACAAAACACTTTCTGTTCGTTTTCACAAAATTCTTAAATTTGTTCTGAAGTGGAATACAAAGATTTTCCATGTCATGGAAGTCAAAATTTGTCCTGGGAAAACATTTTGGCCAAATATCAGGCAATGGAGGAAGATTTAAGTGGAGCCATTCTATTCATTTCACTTTTTCCACTGCCTTTAGGGGGGGTGGGGGGTTGGGGGGGGCTGGCGGGCGGCCTGCAGTCTATCAGTAGCCTGGTATCCAGCCGTAATATAGCTCTCGGGAGCTATATTACGGCTGGATACCAGGCTAGAGTCTATCAGGCAGGACAGGGACCATCTTAACCTAAAGCCAGCTAAGGTCGATGTTTGGCACCACGTTTGTGTTGGTTATCGGGGTAGGCTGCAGGGAGGAGGTTAACGTACATGTCAACATCTGGAACATACGTGACATGGAAGAAATCAGGACAGGGAAATAATGACTCAATGCAGATGTGGAACAACAAACTGAATTTGCCGTGCCCTTAGTAAGAAAATGTCTTAAGAACTCAGACCTGCTCTACACAGGTATGTCTACACCCTATCATCTTGGGTCTTGGACTCTTGATGCGTAAAGGAACCTTGGAGATCAGAAGAAATAAAAATGGAGAAAATGCCCTGAGAGGAGAGAATGTTACAAAATATATGATCACCACAAAATGTTGTGTACAAAATCGTCGGATGACTTTTTTTCAAGTCAGTCCAAGAACCAAGTGATGGTATTTATAGTGCCTGAACAATATACAACAGACAATATGGCTTCTACATCCTGCAGTCCCCCCCCTTCAAAGTGTGACAGTCCCAAATCCTATAATCTAAATGTAAATGGACCAAACCATTGTTGGTGCAAGGTGGTAATGACCAATCATTTTCATGGATCCTGACACGTGTATTCTCAATGCTGATTCGTCCCTAGCAGCTCTGTGCTGAGGATTTCTTTGTGCTCATTAGTTGGATCAAATCCACTGACAGTGATTCTGGTTAGTCAATTCAAATTCAAATCCACCTGTCCCTAAATCTGATTGGTCAGTTTTGTTCCCCTCTGTTCTGATTGGCCAGATGTTGACCTTGATCAACAACATAGCTGGTAATTCCAAATTTGGACATTGACCTTGAGGTCAAGTCCATGCACTGAACTTCAAACTCTCAATTGAACTTCAAGTAGAGGGAAATACAAGGAAAACAAACTCATTACTCTATATACTAAAATCACTACAGTTATTTATACATGTAATGTTACAAACTTACATATCAAAACTTACAAATACAGAATTTAGCTTGCAAAATGTAGGGTGGGCATATACTGCACCCCTCAAGCACCATGGAGAATGGATCAGTCCATCTTGGGCCATGCCACATGAACATATAGAAGGGGGTGTACATGATGATGGCCATAAAAATACAGAAATATTTTATAATGAAACAATAATTTGCATGTCAAATATAAAAAAAAGTGATGTAAAAAATTTATAAACCCCTAAGTATTTTAATGAAGCTACATTGCTGTTTTCAGTACAATTTTTTTTGTTTTTAACATTTTGTCCAACTTGATTCTACAAGTATCTGCAACAATAGCACTCCTGTTACAACACCATGATTCTTGGCACTGTTTACCCCTGTTTTACAGTGGTTAAGTCCCCAAGCCAATTAAATCTCTTTTACAATGGATCAGTCCATTAA
>NC_049982.1:3241022-3242683 GCF_000003815.2 Branchiostoma floridae
GGGAAATAATGACTCAATGCAGATGTGGAACACAAACTGAATTTGCCGTGCCCTTAGTAAGAAAATGTCTTAAGAACTCAGACCTGCTCTACACAGGTATGTCTACACCCTATCATCTTGGGTCTTGGACTCTTGATGCGTAAAGGAACCTTGGAGATCAGAAGAAATAAAAATGGAGAAAATGCCCTGAGAGGAGAGAATGTTACAAAATATATGATCACCACAAAATGTTGTGTACAAAATCGTCGGATGACTTTTTTTCAAGTCAGTCCAAGAACCAAGTGATGGTATTTATAGTGCCTGAACAATATACAACAGACAATATGGCTTCTACATCCTGCAGTCCCCCCCCTTCAAAGTGTGACAGTCCCAAATCCTATAATCTAAATGTAAATGGACCAAACCATTGTTGGTGCAAGGTGGTAATGACCAATCATTTTCATGGATCCTGACACGTGTATTCTCAATGCTGATTCGTCCCTAGCAGCTCTGTGCTGAGGATTTCTTTGTGCTCATTAGTTGGATCAAATCAACTGACAGTGATTCTGATTAGTCAATTCAAATTCAAATCCACCTGTCCCTAAATCTGATTGGTCAGTTTTGTTCCCCTCTGTTCTGATTGGCCAGATGTTGACCTTGATCAACAACATGGCTGATTCCAAATTTGGACATTGACCTTGAGGTCAAGTCCATGCACTGAACTTCAAACTCTCAATTGAATTTCAAGTAGAGGGAAATACAAGAAAAACAAACTCATTACTCTATATACTAAAATCACTACAGTTATTTATACATGTAATGTTACAAACTTACATATCAAAACTTACAAATACAGAATTTAGCTTGCAAAATGTAGGGTGGGCATATACTGCACCCCTCAAGCACCATGGAGAATGGATCAGTCCATCTTGGGCCATGCCACATGAACATATAGAAGGGGGTGTACATGATGATGGCCATAAAAATACAGAAATATTTTATAATGAAACAATAATTTGCATGTCAAATATAAAAAAAAGTGATGTAAAAAATTTATAAACCCCTAAGTATTTTAATGAAGCTACATTGCTGTTTTCAGTACAATTTTTTTTGTTTTTAACATTTTGTCCAACTTGATTCTACAAGTATCTGCAACAATAGCACTCCTGTTACAACACCATGATTCTTGGCACTGTTTACCCCTGTTTTACAGTGGTTAAGTCCCCAAGCCAATTAAATCTCTTTTACAATGGATCAGTCCATTAAAGAGTAGGGGTGTTGCAGACAATGGTAACAAAAGGACTAACGATATGTACATTTGACAAACATAATCAGTATATATATGAAAAATTCAAGATAAAAAAAGGCCACACAATGTGTTACATACTGCAATATTTGCTGGTGAGATGGCAAAAAAACAGGAACAAGTTAATAGAGCTTTTTTTTTTCTTTTTTTTTTCCGTGAAGGAAAAGTGCAGCATAAATGTACATCCTATTAGCATCCTTCTAAAATTCCTTGCCAGGTCAGTTGTGTTTAATGAAAGCAAATAAGATCATACAGGGCACCCCTCAAGCACCATGTACAATGGTATAGTCCGACTTGGGCCATTGCATTAAAATTCAAGTGAGGGGTGTGCATTTTCTTTCAGTTGAACCATTTATAGAATAAATTTTGTCTTGTC
>NC_049982.1:3242783-3243298 GCF_000003815.2 Branchiostoma floridae
AATGTGTTACATACTGCAATATTTGCTGGTGAGATGGCAAAAAAACAGGAACAAGTTAATAGAGCTTTTTTTTTTCTTTTTTTTTTCCGTGAAGGAAAAGTGCAGCATAAATGTACATCCTATTAGCATCCTTCTAAAATTCCTTGCCAGGTCAGTTGTGTTTAATGAAAGCAAATAAGATCATACAGGGCACCCCTCAAGCACCATGTACAATGGTATAGTCCGACTTGGGCCATTGCATTAAAATTCAAGTGAGGGGTGTGCATTTTTTTTCAGTTGAACCATTTATAGATTAAACTTTGTCTTGTCTGGGCCAGTACTTTAATATTAACACATTCACCACCTGACACTGGCCTAAAATACATCATACCCCAGAAAGGGCAGGCATGTGGCAAATGTTTTAAGACTTCTAATTAAAACTCGTCATGTCTAACGAGCGCCTCCCCAAAGTCTGTAGCCTGACTCCCCACGAACAAGTCGTACTTATCCACTATCTCCTGTTTCGTCAGCTTCTG
>NC_049982.1:3243398-3245379 GCF_000003815.2 Branchiostoma floridae
GTCCTGAAACAAACAAATAAACATGTAAACAAAGCATTCTACATCTTACCACACAGTTTAACGTATAAAAGTTTCATTCAATGTTATATTCTTTACTTTTCCCTGATTATTATCTACCTGCCTAATAATTAAGCTCTGTAAAATATCAGCCATCAGTCATTCACTTTAAGTCTGAATCAACTACCCCGGTACATAAGATACAAAAAGTGACATTAGAAACACATTTAAAGGCATACAAAACATGTACAATGATAAGAAATTGTTGCTTGTGGTAAACTGAAGAAATATCAAGCAGCTACCTCTTTAATCTGATGGGACCACATGGATAATCTCCAAGCAGATCCTAAGGTAGCATAAGATTGTATCAAAAGCTGGCAGAGGAGTGAAGCCGGCCTAGGAGTGTGTTTGGCTACCGGGCAAATGGCAAATGGACACCTCTTGGCTGACTACACTCCTTGGCCAGTTTGGTACTATCTTATGCCATTGTAGGATCTGCTTGGAGATTACACATGGACTTTCTGCACACAAACAGGAGGAAAGATCTCTCTACCCACCTTGTCCACATCAGACTCGAAGATGAGGTGTTTGGACTCAGCATCTGCGTGGTCGTAGTCGGGAGGAATGATCCAGTCTCGCACTTCGTCCTTGTCCATTTTGCCGTCGCCGTTCTTGTCGCGGAAGGTGCCGAACTGCTCGCGCTCAGACTTCACCCAATCAGGCTCCTCCTTGTCATCACCAGTCCACATGTCACCTGATCATCCACCAATCACAGAACAGGAGGTCAGTATGGATGCTATGTCACCAACTTAAGGCATTCTTGACACTTCGGAAAAAATAACTTTATTACTTGTTCAAAATATCGAATTTGCAATTCAAATGTGCTAATATGGTCTTGAGCCAAACACCCAACCATTTCACTTTGCAATGCCACGCTTTAGTTAGGTACAATGAGCTTAACCAAAGACAGAAAGTGAAGGGAGCCTCCAGGCAGAGGGACCCTGGACCTTTGGGCCAAACACCCGACCGTGATGCCAAGCTTTGGTTGTGTACAATGAGCTTAACCAAAGACAGAGAGTGAAGGAGCCTACCGATGTACTCCTCCAGGGAGATGGTCCCGTCCCCATCCTTGTCTATGTCCTCCAGAGTCTCCTGCACAAAATCACACATCAGGGAAACACTTTAAGACCATTTCATCATCATCATCGGAAATCCAGAAATTCTAAGACCCTTTACAACAGCAAAATTTATGTATACCATCAGTACAGGCAGATGATCTAAATAATCATTACAATTGAACACTGCCTATTTTCAACTAACATGAAGGAAGATTGCACTTATCGATACACATGTTAGTACACCCCAAAGCGGCTCTGATCATGATAAATTATGATAAACCCTGGCTAGGTAGATGTTTTAAACATTTAGAAGCATTGAACCATTGTTAATGAAACAAAACCATTTTTCATTTTCATTTCACTGAGGACGGAAGGTGGATGCCTTTCGAAACGTCTAGTAAAATTTCTTAAGTATCCAGAAGTAAAGAGTGATTCTTCTTCAATGTCATTGTTAATAAAGTGCTAAAATAACAAAAAGGAAACATAGGCAAGTAGCACAATAGTTTGAGGAGATCTACACCTCAAGCACAGTGAAAGATCACACCACACCAACCATTAGGAGTAGGAGACCTTCCAAGTGTGAGTGGATCAAATCTTACTGTCTTGTCTTACATACCCTCTCCACACAAACAAAAGCAGCCCCACCTGCACCACGACGTCCTTCATGTGCTCCACACAAACAAACAAACAAACAAAAAACAAACAAAAGCAGCCCCCACCTGCACAACAATGTCCTTATGTGCTCCACACAAACAAACAAACAAACAAACAAACAAAAGCAGCCCCACCTGCACCACGATGTCCTTCATGTGCTCCACACAAACAAACAAACAAACAAACAAAAGCAGCCCCACCTGCACCATGAT
>NC_049982.1:3245583-3270602 GCF_000003815.2 Branchiostoma floridae
CATGTGCTCTACATCCTCCGGATGCAGGAAGGACTGGAACTCCTCCTTCGTCAGGTGTTTGTCATCGTCGCTGTCTGCCGTCTCCCAGCGCCGCAGGTCCCTCTTCACCATGTCCTTGATGTTGTAGCCATCATCCTCATCATCTTCCAGCTCCTCTTCTGCTGAACCAATCAGAACACAGTTAGGGTTTAAACCAATCATCATCATCTTCATCATCTTCTAGCTCCTCTTCTGCGGAAACCAATCAGAACACAGTTAGGGTTTAAACCAATCATCATCATCCTTGTCACATTCTAGCTCCTTTTCTGCTGAACCAATCAGAATGCAGTTAGGGTTTAAACCAACCAATCATCATCCTCATCATCTTCCAGTTCCTCTTCTGCTGAACCAATCAGAACACAGTTAGGGTTTAAACCAATCATCATCATCTTCATCATCTTCTAGCTCCTCTTCTGCGGAAACCAATCAGAACACAGTTAGGGTTTAAACCAATCATCATCATCCTTGTCACATTCTAGCTCCTTTTCTGCTGAACCAATCAGAATGCAGTTAGGGTTTAAACCAACCAATCATCATCCTCATCATCTTCCAGTTCCTCTTCTGCTGAACCAATCAGAACACAGTTAGGGTTTAAACCAACCAACCAATCATCATCCTCATCATCACTGCAATCGATCAGAATACAGTTCAGGTCCAGACCAATCAACACCCTTGTCAACTTTCACTTCCTCTTTTCCTAAAATCAAGAAGACCAATTGTTCACACCAATCAATCATTTTAGTGGACCAATGAAAACCATCCTTACATAAGATGAAGCCAAAAGTGAATCAGTAAGCAGACAATGTTTCAATGGACCAATGAGAGCCGTCCTCACGTGACATAAATCTGTCGGTGGTGTTGATTTAACCAATCAGTAACTGAGTAAGCAGACAATTATATGAACCAATTAGAGCCATCCTTACATGACAAAAGCCATAGGTGGTGTTAATTACACCAATCAGCAAGCACACAATGCTTCAATGTACCAATGAGAGCCATCCTTACGTGACATGAACCCGTAGCTGGTGTTGTTTAAACCAATCAGCAAGCAGACAATGTTTAAACGGACCAATGAGAGGCGTCCTTACGTATCATGAAGTGGCATTGTTTAAACCAATCAGCAAGCAGACAATACTCAAATGGACCAATGAGAGCCGCCCTTACGTGACATGAACCCGTAGGTGGTGTTCTTGTACTCGTCCCAGTGGATCTTGTCGTCCCTGTTGAGGTCGTGGCTGGACCACTGCCTCTCCACATCCTCCAGGATGTACTTCTTCTGGGTGTACTGGATCCACTCCTTCAGCTCCTGCTGGGTCACAAAGCCGTCCTGGTCCTTATCGATCTTGTCTACCATGTCCCTGTGGGGAGGAAACAACATCTGGGTCTTAAAGTGTGTCTTAAAGTGTGTCTTAAAGTGACTGGTGTGTCTTAAAGCGTACTGGTGCATCTAAGTGACTGGATCCATTCCTTCAGCTCCTGCTGGGTCACGAAGCCGTCCTGGTCCTTATCTATCTTGTCTACCATGTCTCTGTGGGGAGGAAACAGCATCTGGGTCTTAAAGTGTGTCTTAAAGTGTGTCTTAAAGTGACTGGTGTGTCTTAAAGCGTACTGGTGCATCTAAGTGACTGGATCCATTCCTTCAGTTCCTGCTGGGTCACAAAGCCATCCTGATCCTTATCGATCTTGTCTACCATGTCCCTGTGGGGAGGAAACAGCATCTGGGTCTTAAAGTGTGTCTTAAAGTGTGTCTTAAAGTGACTGGTGTGTCTTAAAGCGTACTGGTGCATCTAAGTGACTGGATCCATTCCTTCAGCTCCTGCTGGGTCACAAAGCCATCCTGATCCTTATCGATCTTGTCTACCATGTCCCTGTGGGGAGGAAACAGCATCTGGGTCTTAAAGTGTGTCTTAAAGTGTGTCTTAAAGTGACTGGTGTGTCTTAAAGCGTACTGGTGCATCTAAGTGACTGGATCCATTCCTTCAGCTCCTGCTGGGTCACGAAGCCGTCCTGGTCCTTATCTATCTTGTCTACCATGTCTCTGTGGGGAGGAAACAACAGCCGTGTCTTAAAGTGTGTCTTAAGGTGTACTGATGTGTCTTTAAGTGACTGGATCCATTCCTTCAGCTCCTGCTGGGTCACAAAGCCATCCTGGTCCTTATCGATCTTGTCTACCATGTCCCTGCAGGGAGGAAACAACATCTGGGTCTTAAAGTGTGTCTTAAGATGTACTGGTGTGTCTTGAAGTTGAAGTGTACCGGTGTGTCTTGAAGTTGAAGTGTACTGGTGTGTCTTAAAGTGACTGGATCCACTCCTTAAGCTCCTGCTGGGTCATGAAGCCATCCTGGTCCTTATGAATATCAATTTTGTCTACCATACACTGAACTGACTACCATGTCCCTGCAGGAAGGACACATACATACATACAACTGTGTCAAAGTGTACTGGTGGGTCTTTTACTTGTATTGTTGTGTCTTGAAGTGAACTGACAAAGTTTGTTGGTGTGCCTTTAAGTTTGCTGGTGTGTCATATACTGGATATAGTACACTAAGTAAACTGTGTCAGTAAGTCAACTGTTGACTGTTCTCTTCACGCAAAAAATGTTGTCATCTGTAAGTTTATTTGTTTTTAAATTACCTCTGACAACTTACATTATTAGCCACTGAAGAAAGTAGTTTGAGGTCTGAAATGTAAGTGTAAAGGTCCAGGCCCATCTAATACTAGTACACTGTTGGGTGTGCCCATTGCTTAGCCTGATATGATTCATCAATAGTCTTCCTGGTTACATCACCTAGCAGACATTCCTGTATGGACATCAGCACTTCTTCCTGTCTAGTCTACAAGCAGAGGTGTGGTTCTTCTGGCTTAATTTATCTGTTCTTTTGCAAGAAGCTTCACGTTCTACACATTTGAGAACTCCACAGACTTATCAACAAGCTTAGGTGCTAGTCTGTGTGTGTGTTTGTTTGTTTATTTGTTTTAGGGCTACAGCTTACCCCAGTCTCTAGTATGTCTGTTTGCTTGTTTGTTTGTTTGTTTGCTTGTTTTGAGACTACAACTTACCCCAGTCTCTTCTTGCTCTCCTCTGGGTCAAGTTGGTCGAATGTGTGTGCGTCCTCCCCAAGGAACGCCTCATGGTCGTAGTCGGAGTTGTGGTTGTCGCCGTAGTGATCCTGCTCGCTCAGGGGCTTGTCCACCACACGGTCCTTCTTCCCGTCGGTGGGCTTGGGGATGGCAAAGGTCAGCGTGGTCAGGACGACCAATAGGAGGAGCAGGTTCTGCATGATGGGGTCACAGGTCACGGGTCGGAGGTCAAATCAGAGAGAATCTCGCCTGTGGGATGCAAACAGTTAAAAAATTATTGACGAAAGACATTTAAGTATGTGGCTTGGGGGAAGGAAGGGGGATATTCTATTTCCTCCTATTGAAACTTGTATGGAATTTTCTTAGTTGTATCTGTCTATTGGGATTTTCATTATCATCGAAACTGGAAGACATAACCGCACTCCTCTAGAACAACGAATATGTAGATACTGCAATCTAGATAAGTTAGAAGACGAACATCATTTTGTAGTAGAATGTAGTTTGTACAAGAAAGAGAGAGCTGAACTCTACAGACTAATAGAACCCATGTTCCCCCACTTCATACGTCTAAGTAATATAGACAAATTTATATTCCTAATGAATCTAGACAAACCTTTACTTATAAAGCATATCTGTTCTTACATTTTCAATATCACAAAGAAACGAGAAGAAGCTGAATGTACGCAGTAGATTACGATCCTTGAGTAGTGTAGATTCATTGTACCATTATATCATGTTGTTTATTTTTTTTTATTTTATTCATTTGTTCAGCTGTTAACAAACAGCCAGGGTTGCCCAACTAGCCAGTGGCTATTACTAAGGGCTAGCCCTGTGCATGTTCGCAAATGCTTACTCACGGCGCGGCGGGGTTATGCCGCCCCTCTCGGGGTGACATACCCTTTCGCTGATGTAAATCACCGTGTGGCTGATACGGAATGGAGGTTCGCCAGGCCTCCATCCGGGTGATTTGAAGTGAATCACCAACTCCAGACAGAAGGGTTTTTGCTCCATCTCACACCGCACCATCGCACGTGTGGGGGTTCTTTAACGTGCATGGGGTGTGACTCTCCCCATACACGAGACCTCCATTTAACGTCCTATCCGAGGGACGGCCCTAGCCGAAGCTAGGTACTCATTTTCACCTGAGTATAGTGAGGAAAGCCGTGTAAAGTGCCTTTCCCAAGGGCACAAGATCGGTGACACGCAGACGGATTCGAACCCGCAACCTCTCGGTCACGAAGCACGAATGCCGCCACTGCGCCACGCGGTCCATTTGTTGTGACCTGTACTAAACCCAGTGGGTATGAATGTACAATAAAGGTCTTCATTCATTATCACTGTTTAGTGACAGAGGCATTTGTATAGTCATTACAACAGTTACTCAATCAACTGGATAAGTTTTTTTGTTTTTAAAAATGTTGCTTCAGTACTTTCATTGATGGGACGTACCACATTCATTGAGGCACTGATTTGATTTTTCGCTTGTTTTTTTTTTTTAATTTTCCATAATTTGAACATTGAGATTTATTTTTCACTGAGTAAACAAGCTTATCATCTCCGTTTGCTCTGCAGGGGATGACCCAGATATGTAGACATACAGACTTGGTCACCATCAAATGTCAACCACACCATGGACAACAACCCCCCCCCCCAAAAAAAAACTAAATAGACTCGTCTCGTCAGGCATAACTCACTTGTAGACTAATTTACTTATCGGCAGCGAGCCTCTTGACGCGGCGCATAAATAAACAGCAGTAAAGCCGAGAAAAACAACATTCCAATCGGCATTCCATGGTTTGTGAAGAAGCTTTTGCATAGTAAACAGCCTTAGACACGTCAGCTTATATCAGAGAAAGGTCCCTCCCAGCGGTGGATAGCTGTGTTGGTTTGTACACGTAAGCACTCAGCAAGGCGCTCACTTCCGTCTTCAAGACCAAGCTCCTGTCTTTAATACGCTTTAAGTCCAGCTTTTCCAAACGTCGATAAAAGTAGGTGATGTTAAACTTGAGCTTGAAACACAATATATAAAGTATTTGTCCAGTTTTAGAACTTATTTAGCATCCTGACTACAACATATCATCGTGACGGGTAATAACAAGAGACGCTAGTCGGAAGTGTCGGAGACGCGGCCGAGAGTTGTGCTACAACAGGACCAGAAAACATGAAATCTTACACAAAATTAAGCTAAATTCTGGCCAGATTATTTCTGGTTAGCCGGGCCCGTGATGGGTTAGTCGCAGCGGGCTCACATGGCCGTGTAACGGTGCTTTAATGAGCCGCTAATTAGTCTAGATAAAGACTCGGGCTCAGCTGTCAAACCTGCAAAACATGCAACGTGGCGACCGCTACAGGCCGGCGGCAGGGATTCCCCGGCCGTCCGCGGGATTTGGGGCCGAAACCGCACAAAATAACGACACAGACGGCAAACGCCGGCTCTACGCTACACCAGAACGCAAACCTGTCGGATAAAAGTCGATAAAGTGAATGCGAAGCGAGGAGGAAAGTCTTACCTGGTCGCGATCAGAAGTTTCCAGTGGAGTGGGCTCGACGCCGGAAGTAAGGGTTAAAGATCAGATCAACAAGTCAACCAATCACAACATGGCTGTGCACCACATGATGAAAGCCGACCAATGGAGCTGCGTGGTAGATCCCTGGGCAATTAGAGCCACAACAGCACTGCGTTAAAGTACCGAAGCTTCTGATTCGCTGTTACAGTCACGAGGACTGATCTCTCTGCTATGATTGGCTGACAGGCGCCACGTCGCTGGCTGGGGTCTGACCCGGAAATAGAATCCGGCACCGCGCCGGCAGGTCAGGAGGGGCGACTAACCGCGGGAAAATTTGATTCTGTGAGACCATGATGTAGACACTCTCTGAAGAGCAAGGTCACAAAACTTCTCAGGGTAATCTTACCATAGACGTGAATTTGAATGCTTAAGCTTTCATAACAGGCTTCCAGTGGTGTCAGTCGAAGGAAGGGACAGACGGCGCGGCGCCAATTGATGCACGTTTGAAGCAGACGACACACACAACGCCGCGAAAACGTCCACTTCAGTTCACCAAGGAGTATTAAAAAACGTCTCCAATTTACTCACAATTTGGAAGGACGGTGAGTCGAAAAGTACGCCACTCCTCCGTGTCTACCTTCAATGATGAGTCATTGATGTTATTTTTGCCGTTTACTAACAGATCGATTGCAAGTTACCATGGAAACTCGTTGTTTGTACGTATGTATCAGTTGCTTATTTTTGTGTCTACGCAAAGCATTATTTTTTTAACATTCATGAGTAAAGTTCAGTGAATTTTTTCATGCCATTTTTTTTTTTTTTTTTTTTTTTTTTTTGTCTATTGATATTTCAGACTCCTGGGTAACGTTAGCCCGATTCAGTCAGTCAGTTTGTAGATGCAATCGGAGATGTAACGTGATAAATGGAGCCTGTGTTGGGGAGGGGCACTCACAACGTAACAGGGGCATGCTGTCTGCGGGCCCCAAAGATTTGCTCTTGAACTGATGTAATCTAATCTGTCTGTGACCAGATAGTAGTGTTTTGCCCATCGTTCCTGCGGCCAAGCAATCTAATCATACACCATATATCTTATTGAAATTAATAATATGGAGTTCTTTGCATTGCTCATTACTAGATTAGCTAGTCGGGCCTCCATTTTTAGGCATTTAACCTTTAAAATTAAGCAGTGACCAGGATTCTCTGTTACTATGGAAACTAGTTATCTCAGTTTGAGAACGATTGGTCCATGTAAGGATGTGTTTATATAGATAAACGGTATACCGGGTGTCCCCAAATCTCCTGACTTAGAAGTGTTGGTCATAAGGGTTCTAGTGGCCTGATCAATGGAAAGGTTGCTACAAGCATGACTTATATTAGTCTGGCGGCATTACATTACATTAATCTTCTTTCATGCTCCAGATCCGTGCATATTCATGTGTTTCAAGGAGACTCGTTTAGTCGTTCTAGGTGTCAAAGGTCATTGACCCGGGCTGTCTCTGAATCCACACAAAGCAAGTGGACCAGACGGCCTACCAACAAGGATCCTCAAACTAGCAGCTACTGAGTTAGCCCCTGCTCTGACTATTATTTGTCAGAAATCACTTGAAACTGGCCAAATCCCTTCCCCATGGCTACATGCCAATATCTCTCCCATCTTTAAAAAGGGGGACAGGACTGATCCTGCAAATTACCGTCCTGTTTCTCTCACATGTGTTTGTAGTAAGGTTATGGAGCACATAGTGCAATCACAGATGATGGATCATTTTGACAAATACTCTATATTATCTGACAAGCAGCATGGGTTTAGGAAAAAGCGTTCATGTGAAACCCAACTTATTTTAACTACAACTGACTTAGCCCATTCTTTAGATACCAGGTCGCAAACAGATATGATTATAACCGACTTCGCAAAAGCTTTTGACAAAGTTCCTCATGATCGCTTACTCCTAAAACTCCAAAATTATGGTATTAGGGGTAAGGTTCTCCACTGGATTTCTAATTTCCTCAAAAATCGTAAACAAAGAGTGGTAGTTGGGGGAGAGCACTCAGAGTGGGCAGAGGTAGTCTCTGGAGTGCCCCAGGGCACTGTGCTCGGACCACTACTGTTCTTAGTGTACATTAACGACTTAGCCGACAACCTCAACTCTAACATCCGTCTCTTTGCGGATGACTGCGTCATTTACAGGGAGATAAACAGTGACAGAGATCACACCCTCTTACAAGAGGACATCAATACATTAGATACATGGCAAAACACATGGCAGATGAAATTACACCCGGACAAATGTTTTGTTATGCGTTATACCCACAAACGTAAACCTAAACTCTACGACTACAAATTAGGAAGTCATGTTCTAGCCGAGACTAACAACCACAAATACTTAGGAGTCACACTCAACAACCAGCTCTCTTGGTCACAACACATACAGTACAGTGCTTCCAAGGCTAACAAGACGTTAGGCTTTGTGAGACGCAATCTTTATAACTGCCCCAAATCAGTCAAAACAAATGCATATACATCCCTTGTTAGACCGCATTTAGAGTATTCCAGCGCTGCCTGGGATCCATACCACAAAGAGCACATTGCTAAGTTAGAGTCCGTTCAAAAAAGAGCGGCTAGATTTGTCACAAACTCGTATCATAGTTATGATAGTGTCACCAAACTTGTCTCTGATTTGGGGTGGGACACTTTACGCAACAGAAGGACAGCAAATAGATTAACAATTCTACAGAAAGCAAGACACCACAAAGTAGCCCTACCGGTCGAAACTCATCTAAAGCCTGTACCGCGCCAATCGCGACACTCAAACCCAAATTCTTACAAGGCTCTACCTTTTCACAAAGACTGCTACAAACATTCCTTCTTCCCACAAACCGTGAGAGATTGGAACTCTCTACCGTACGAGGTCACGGAGATCACAGACGCTCCAAAGTTCAAGGAGGCAGTTCTCCAACGCCTCAGGGAACATTAAGGCGCAGCACTCCCCCTGGACGCTTTGCCCCAACTGAGGGGCGTTGTCCAGTACCCAATCAAGATCAAGAAGATCAAGATCAAGGTCTCATCGACTTAGGTTTACGACTTACGATTCTGACCGAAGCTCGCGATCGGTAGCGTATCTGTTGTAATTGTTTTGCCTGTTGGTTGTTTAGTATCTCATATTTATTTTTATTTTTGCTATTCTGTGTTATTCTGTACAGGACACGCCTGGAAAGTAGTGTGCTAAGCACTTAGTGCGTTCAACCATGTATAGAGAAAACAGTAGTAAATAAACAGTAATAAGTTTAAGTGTAATAAATAAACAAGATACAGATAATCACTGCATCAATCAATTCTTTCTTTAGATTGCCAGGCTCTCAATAATACTTTATTGATGTTTAACAACACAAGATAAAAAGCAATATTGTACATTTATCCACGGGACAATAAACGATCGATCAGCAAATATTACAACGCGTCTTTGAAAAAAAGCACCGCTGCTTATAATAATACTGTCTCTACAGTCAGTAATAGTAGCTTTTTGTGCGGATTGTCCTTAGAAGCTCTTAATTAATGATAAACAAGTCATGGTTAATGATTAAAAAACATATATGATCCAATGGTTACTATAATTGAATAATGTCATAGTTATGATAATATAATAATAATAAAGGATTTATTCGGTGCTTGAAAATGTAAAATTTCCAAACGTTAGACACAATTCAATTATCATACACTAGTTAATTTCTATGTAGACACTTACAATACAAGCTTCACCTGACCATAAACCTATGTTAGATCTTCCGACGCCCCAGGTCGCATCTGTTAGTTATATAACCCTGCAGTCATATTTCTGCTGTTGTCGCAGTGTCGTCCTTAAACATGACTGCATGGCTCATCAGGCTTCTAGACTACGTACGGCTGTTTCTGACGTAACAAACTTGTTTCCCGCAGTCAGGTGCGGCGTCAATATTACAAATTCTACCATGTAATAATCCTTCCGATAACAAGAAGAAGGAGAGAAAAACGGTGAGTCCATACTCGATACATTCCGTGTCATTTTCGCTCTCACAGATCTAATGATTATGCGCAAGAACGGGCTATGGGGCCTTGGTTGAGGCACGGCAGTCAGTGCCAACAATAGACTTCCACACACTGGGTTTGTCATGAAGTCATTCTCAGATTATTGTTATTGCGTCATGTAGAAATACAGCCAACAGAAATCTAAACTGAAAATGTTTCAATTACACTGAAAGAAAAATCAAAGCGAACACATAGGTGATAATCTTATACGGTTTGTCCGGTACAGATATATGAACATCCTGATCAGAGAGTCATTGATCATTGTGACAGTGTCGCCCTGTGTTTAGCTATGACACTATTGTGATTGTGCAAAATAAGCACAGAACGTAGAATTGGTGATATCTTCTGTTAAAACATGAACAAATGGTGAACGAGAAATTGCTTTTTGTCCTAACAATGGACTAATAAGACCGACTGCCTAAGTTTGTTTCTTTCCTTTTTTCTGACCATTTTTCTTTCCCTTCTTTTGTCCCTTCTTCTTCCCGCCTTTTTTCTCCTTTTTCTTGCCAGGTTTCTTCCCCTTCTTCCTCTGCCTTTGTTCTTTCTTGTTCTTCTTCGCTTCTTTCGCCGGGTTTTCTTCCTCGTGATTTTTCTTCATGTCCTTATCCGGGACGGCAACGTCGCCTTCCTCTCCTGAAATAGAAACAAGCGGTCACAGCTCGGAAACGTTTTCCGTGGAAGATTCCCTCCTCATGGATGTGATCAACTACCTTTTGAGCCCCTGTCTTTAGAGACAAAAGGAAAGTTTTCAAAAATACGTGGCGGACGTGGCCTCCCGAAAAACGTACGGACAACTTGCACGTACGGCGGGTTGTGTCCTTAACTTTAAGCTGTAAGGCAGACCGAACTAACGCTGGCCAGATAATTATCTTTCTAAAAAAAAGTCGTTTGCCTAACAATCTAATGAAGCTATTCACGTATGTTCCGTATTGTTATGTTCTTGTCTTTCAGATTTTTTTTAACCCGGGCAAAGTTGCATAGGACCAGGCGGAAAGGTATAGATGATTAGAATGATAGTGGTAAAATGATGAAAGACTTACCGCCTTCAGCACCCGGATCATCTCCCATCGGCACCAGGTACCCCTCGGAGTCCAGGCGGAAGCGCTGCGCCTGCTCCGTCAGGGAGAACGCCCGCCTGCCGAGATCCACCAGGAGCAGGTTCCCGTCCTCGTCGTACCTGTAGGCGCGGCCGTCCCGCGAGAAGTACACCACGTTTCCCTGCGAGTCGTACGTGTAGGTGCGGCCGCGCGGCGTGCGGTACCGCTCCGTGCCGCCGAACACCACGTACACAACCTCCCCATCCTCGTCGAACCGGTACCGCCGGCCGTCAGACGCCGTGTAGATCCGCTGGCCCAGCGCGTCCACGATGAACCGCTCTGTCGTGGTGGTGGTCGTGGTCCGGCCACCTCCTCCCCCTCCTGTCGTGATGAAAACGATTCTCCCCTCGTCGTCGTACCTGTAGCGCCGCCCGTCAGAGGCGGTGTAGATGTCGTTACCGCCGAAGACGAGGTAGATGATCTCTCCGTCGTCATCGTATCGGTACCTTCGGCCGTCTGTTGTGGTGTAGATGCGCTGTCCAAGCGCGTCTATGATGTAACGCGTGGTGGTGGTCGTCGTCGTGGTCCCTCCCCCTGTGCTGGTGACGTAGACGATCCTTCCCTGCGCGTCGTACCTGTAGCGCCGCCCATCTGAAGCGGTGTAAATATCGCTTCCTCCGTACACAATGTATATTATCTCCCCTTCGTCGTCATACCTGTACCTGCGGCCATCAGTGGTGCTGTAGATGCGTTGTCCTAAGGCATCGATGGTGTACCGTTCTGTGGTAGTGGTTGTAGTGGTTGTAATATACACTACTCCTCCATCAGCATCGTACCTATAGCGCCGCCCGTCTGAAGCGGTGTAGATGTCACTTCCACCGTACACGATGTACACAATCTCTCCGTCATCGTCATAGCGATACCTACGGCCATCGTTTGTAGTGTAGATGCGTTGTCCTAAGGCATCGATGGTGTACCGTTGTGTGGTGGTTGTTGTAGTGGTTGTAATGTACACTATTCTGCCATCTGCACCGTACCTGTAGCGTCGCCCGTCTGAAGCGGTGTAGATGTCACTTCCTCCGTACACGATGTACACAATCTCTCCGTCATCGTCATAGCGATACCTACGGCCATTGTTTGTAGTGTAGATGCGTTGTCCTAAGGCATCGATGGTGTACCGTTCTGTGGTAGTGGTTGTAGTGGTTGTAATATACACTACTCTTCCATCAGCACCGTACCTGTAGCGCCGCCCGTCTGAAGAGGTGTAGATGTCACTTCCACCGTACACGATGTACACAATCTCTCCGTCATCGTCATAACGATACCTACGGCCATCGTTTGTAGTGTAGATGCGTTGTCCTAAGGCATCGATGGTGTACCGTTCTGTGGTAGTCGTTGTAGTGGTTGTAATATACACTACTCTCCCATCAGCATCGTACCTATAGCGCCGCCCGTCTGAAGCGGTGTAGATGTCACTTCCACCGTACACGATGTATACAATCTCTCCGTCATCGTCGTACCGGTACCTGCGGCCGTCGGTTGTGGTGTAGATGCGCTGTCCTAACGCATCAATGGTGTACCGCTCTGTAGTGGTGGTTGTAGTGGTTGTAACATACACCACTCTGCCGTTTGCGTCATAGCGATAGCGACGTCCGTCCGAAGCGGTGTAGACGTCACTTCCCCCGTACACGATGTATATGATCTCCCCTTCGTCGTCATACCTATACCTGCGGCCGTCAGAAGTGGTGTAGATGCGTTGCCCTAGCCCATCGATGGTGTACCGCTCTGTAGTAGTGGTTGTAGTAGTGGTTGTGACATACACTATCCTGCCGTCTGCACCGTACCGGTACCTCCGACCATCAGAAGAGGTGTAGATGTCGCTACCGCCGTACACGATGTAGATCACGTTACCCGTGTCGTCGTAGCGGTACCTTCGGCCGTCCCTAGAGGTGTATATTCGCTGTCCCAGCGCGTCGGTGGTTGTAGTGGCATCGGTGCCGCCGCCGCCGCCGGTGGACGGACGGCCGCCCCCACCGGTACCGCCCGTGGTAGTGGTCCCGGTGACGATGCCGGTCCCGCCGCCCGTCCCGAACGTCTCCAGGACGGTTCCCCTAGCGGTGTAGATACGTGGTCTGTACGAGCTCCAGCTCCAGCCCCGCCAGTACCTGTAGATATGGAACAAAAACTGGAAGTCATGAAAATGCATCGAATGATAAAAACCTGGATAAAGAACTGGAGGGGGTAGTACAGCGGGTAGATGAATACAATCAATATCCCGTACCTGTCCGTGAAGGTCATGTGGATGTGCCAGTACAGCAGGTAGGTACGTACATGTCCGTGAAGGTCATGTGGATGTGCCAGTACAGCAGGTAGGTACGTACCTGTTTGTAAAGGTCATGTGGATGTGCCAGTACAGCAGGTAGGTACGTACCTGTCCGTGAAGGTCATGTGGATGTGCCAGTACAGCAGGTAGGTACGTACCTGTCCGTGAAGGTCATGTGGATGTGCCAATACAGCAGGTAGGTACGTACCTGTCTGTAAAGGTCATGTGGACGTGCCAGTACAGCAGGTAGGTACGCACCTGTCCGTGAAGGTCATGTGGATGTGCCAGTACAGCAGGTAGGTACGTACCTGTCCGTGAAGGTCATGTGGATGTGCCAGTACAGCAGGTAGGTACGTACCTGTCTGTAAAGGTCATGTGGATGTGCCAGTACAGCAGGTAGGTACGTACATGTCCGTGAAGGTCATGTGGATGTGCCAGTACAGCAGGTAGGTACGTACATGTCCGTGAAGGTCATGTGGATGTGCCAATACAGCAGGTAGGTACGCACCTGTCCGTGAAGGTCATGTGGATGTGCCAGTACAGCAGGTAGGTACGTACCTGTCCGTGAAGGTCATGTGGATGTGCCAGTACAGCAGGTAGGTACGTACCTGTCTGTAAAGGTCATGTGGATGTGCCAGTACAGCAGGTAGGTACGTACATGTCCGTGAAGGTCATGTGGATGTGCCAGTACAGCAGGTAGGTACGTACATGTCCGTGAAGGTCATGTGGATGTGCCAGTACAGCAGGTAGGCGTAGGAGGTCCGGAAGCCCGACACGTCCCCGCGCACGGCACCGACCCTGCTCACGATCAGCCGGTAGTACGCCTGGATCTCCCGTAGCGACAGCCGCCCGTCCTGTAGGGAAACAAGCACAAGTATAGTCACCAGGAGTTACCGGGCCCAACCCGCCCCTGCCGCCGCCCGCCCCGCTCAGCACGGCCCGATAGTACGCCTGGATCTCCCGCAACGACAGCCGCCCGTCCTGTAGGGAAACAAGCACCGCCTATAGTCACCAGGAGTTACCGGCCCTACCCACAACCCCGCCCCGACCGCGTCGCCCCTGCCGCCGCCCGCCCCGCTTAGCACGGCTCGGTAGTACGCCTGGATCTCCTGTAGGTTTAGCCGGCTGGTCTGTAGGAAAACAAGCACAAGCTACCGGATCCTACCCCCAACACAACCCCTCCAGGTTGCCACTATAACCCACCCTGATGACCCATGTTAACCCCGAACTCACCCCGTCTGTGTCGGCCTCCTGGATCATTTTCCTGGCCTCCTCCAAGTTGCCGCCGGTACTTCCCACCCTGATGACGTAACTGATCAGCTCCGACGCATCCAGCCTTCCGTTCTCGTCGGTGTCACGTGACCGAAACTGAAACTCGATCTTGTCGTTGTCAAGGTTGAAGCCCGAGAAAAGAGCTGCGCAGCAATGAGAATAAATGATCATTACAAATTCCACGCGCACTACATTTAGATCCTAGGTAGATACATTCCAACGGATTGTATAATTTGTCGTATGTCGTATAAAGAGGCGTCTTATTTTTATTAGATCTCGAATCAACGTAGATAATCAGATTCGTCACTTCGTGACGTCATAACGTACGTGACAGGCGCTATATGACATAACTTCGGTATGAGACTCACCGACGAACTCATTCAGCTGCAGGGAACCGTCCTTATTTGTGTCGTAGTCTTCAATAAATTCCTGGGGACAAAAGCCATTGTTCAGAATGTTTATGTCATCGATAAGTGATCAAACAGTTAAGCATTCAACCTTTTTAGCCATATCACCAGGGGCCTCCACCAGGCCTTTCCGCTACAAGCCATACCGTTGGTTATAGATCTTCTGAATTAGAAATCGTAGAATCCGACAAAATGTGGAATCGTTTTCCGGGAATATCAGTCTACGATTGGTTAACATCTTGCCCGGTAGAGTCTACGCCTCTAGTCCTACACCGTTAGTGTTTTTCGTTGTATCTGCGTTGAAAAAAAAAATAGAAAAATTAAAAAGTTACCTGCACCACGATTGTGTACATCCACTCGAAGTTGTCCGGGTACAGGTAGGCGACGAACTCGTCCCGTGAGAGGAATCCGTCCCTGTCTCGGTCCGCCTGTTTCCAGCGCCGCTCGTCCCGCTCCATCCACGACATGTACGTGGTGCAGGCCGTGCCGAGCTGCCGCCGGCCTGGGTGGGGAGGGGAGGGGGGCAACATTAGAAACAAACGTACGCGTCTCCATCTAGGCCGTGCCGAGCTGCCGACGGCCTGGGGAAATGAAAGGGGGGTTGGTAAGCTAACGTAACAGTCATGAAGTCATTTGGATAAGGACATCAGTGCCAGCCTCGATCTTCATGTACACCAGCCTAGATTCGCGAATCGGAATTCAGCCAGGTACGACCATTCATCCCGATTCGCGAATCCTGGTACGAACTGTTAAAATTCGGATTAATCCCTTGGGACTTCTATACACTACCTGGGCTTTGCTCAGTAGTGTATAGAAGAGAAGTAGTCCCCCACTTAGCGTGATTCGGACCGCCCCTTTTGGCCTACCAAGTCCGGATTGCCTGGCTGAATTTCAATTCGAGAGTCCCGGTACAACCGTTTGGGACCTCACCCTTCTGGCTGTAAGACTGAAAATACAGCACTGCAGAGACACTAGGAGACAACCCAGCAAACCGGAGTCTATCCCACCTGCGACCGTGTTGTATGACGTCATCTTGCCGCTCCAGGCGACCCTGCCCTGCCCGTTGACGTCATACAGCTGCCACACCCTGTCGATCTCGTCCGACCACTCCCTGTCCACCAGCGCCGCCAGCCACGCAGCCAGCTCCTCCTCAGACACGAACCCGTCCCCGTTCCTGTCAATCAACTGGTAGATCGCCCTGGAGACAAACAATCAACATGCTACCGTTAGTGTCGTTCACTGGCAACAGCCAATCAACACGTTACCATTACTGTCATTCATTGGCAACAATCAATCAACAGGTTACAGTTACTGTCAATCACTGGCAACAACCAATCAACACGTTACCTTTACTGTAAATCACAAAACGCAATGATCATGTAAATGCAGAAATCTTCGCGGTGGATTAATGTTCGCGGTTTTCGCGGCGACCACTTTACCGCGAAATTAAATCCACCGCGAACAGTTTTCTATTAAGGTATTAGACTGCAGTAGATGGTGTTACCGCGAAATTAAATCCACCGCGAAAAGTCATTTTTCCCGCTACCGCGAAATTAAATCCCCGCGAACTTAAATGCATTTACAGTAACCGTTCCTGTCAATCAATGGAAACAACCAATCAACACGTTACCGGTCCTGTCGATCACTGATAACAACCAATCAACCCGTTACCGTTACTTCAATCACTGGCAACAACCAATCAACACGTTACCTTTACTGTAAATCACAAAACGCAATGAACATGTAACCGTTCCTGTCAATCACCGGCAACAACCAATCAACTCATCACTGTTTCTGTCAATCACCGGGTAGACTGCCCAGGCAGGAACCGATCAACACGTTACCGTTACTGTCAATAACCAAGAACAGTTCTGCCCCCTAGCGTCTACAAGCTCTTCTGCAGCCTTTAAACACTTTTCTCCCACGCCTCCTAGCAGTTGTAACCTTAAATGCAGAAGAAACCTACCCCAGTCTCCTGTTGGCCTCAGTGATGGAGAGCCCGTCGGTGGTGATGGTGGGGCAGGTGAAGGGGATCTGATCTAACCCTAACCCTAACCTTACCCTAACCCTAACCCTAACCTTACCCCAACTCACCCCAGTCTCCTGTTGGCCTCTGTGATGGAGAGCCCGTCGTCCCCCCAGCCCGTGGTGATGGTGGGGCAGGTGAAGGGGATCTGATCTAACCCTAACCCTTACCATAACTCTAACTCTAACCCTTACCATAACCCTTACCATAACTCACCCCAGCCTCCTGTTGGCCTCGGCGATGGAGAGCCCGTCGTCCCCCCAGCCCGTGGTGATGGTGGGGCAGGTGAAGGGGATCTGATCTAACCCTAACCCTAACCTTACCCTAACCCTAACCCTAACCTAACCCTAACCCTAACCCTAACACTAACACTAACCCTTACTCACCCCAGTCTCCTGTTGGCCTCAGTGATGGAGAGCCCGTCGTCCCCCCAGCCCGTGGTGATGGTGGGGCAGGTGAAGGGGATCTGATCTAACCCTAACCCTTACCATAACTCTAACTCTAACCCTTACCATAACCCTTACCATAACTCACCCCAGCCTCCTGTTGGCCTCGGCGATGGAGAGCCCGTCGTCCCCCCAGCCGGTGGTGATGGTGGGGCAGGTGAAGGGGATCTGCCTGCTCACGCGGTTAGACGCCGTGTCGTTACCCGACGCCTGGTGGGGAGGGGGAGGGCTGGTTATTACAAAAAATGTAGTAGATCACTGTAACCGGGTCACGGTTTACAGTACGCATGCAGGGGGTCAGAGGTGAAGACCCTTTATTGTTCAACGGTTCTTGTCTAGACCGTGTTTCAAATTCAGATGCAGCTTTATTGCTGATTGGCATGTGACATATAGAGCAGCCTTCACATATAGAGCATCATCAGAATGGAACAAATTACCACATGAGTTGCAAACTGTGAACACATGCAAGATTTTCAGACGGCAGCTGGTGAAACATACGCGAGACTTAGCTAAAGACACACGAGGGGCTTGATGATTTTGGATAAGGCACATACGTTTGTTTAATGATTTTTTATTGACATGTTGTATGTGTGTATGTTGCAAACTGTATGTGTCCAAGTATTGTGTGTATTACTCCTGGAAGAGTAGTTGTTGCAATGGTATGTTAACAACTAAAGGAGCCAATGAACAATAAACAATAAACATTTTCATAAAATGAATTATGCCAACAGTTACATAAACTCACTTAACACTGATACCTGAAGTGATTCATAATCACGTTTGATACTGTGTCATGTTTTAAGGTTCCGGTTCGGAATTAAATGAAAAAGTAAGATCTAGACGGATTTTTTAGGTTTTATAAGACGTTCGTTTTGGCTCCAGGTTTTTCGGCTATCACTACAGCTATGCTTGCTGCGTCGTCACCTTCGCTGCCGCCACATCCACTTCATTCTGCTCCCTCTCTTCTACGTCCGCCAGGGGGCGCTCCTGGCCCGCTGCCCATGCACAGGCGGACAGGACGAGCAGGTACAGCTGCATGGTGCCACTGGATGGTCCCGCTGGACGGTTCCGCTGGATGGTCCCGCTGGTGCCGCCGCACAGACACTCAGGCTGCCCGCTGGATGGTCCCGCTGGTGCCGCCGCACAGACACTCAGGCTACTCGCTCGCACACAGGAACTCCTTCAAACAGAAGGGAAAACAGAATTAACTAGGGGCACCAAACCCTACCATTGTCGTCATACGATACTGGCGTTGCGTCCTTCTCATAAATTAAGAACGGAGCTCCGCCGACGTGTTGGCGACCTCCGAATGGGCATCAGCTCGGCCGACGTTCGACGGTAGATGAAAGCTGGTATGCTCCTACATTCGGCGATTTCTCGGCGACGACATCTGAGCACACAAAGCTCGTTAACAGGTTGCCCGTAGATCGCCCGAGCAACGGCTAACACTCGGCAAATAGTCGCTCTGCGATCCGTCTATTTTAGACCCTATTTTCGGTCGTAGGTCGTCCGACCTTTTTGACCCTATCCTCAGTCAGGCATCCTACAATAATCGGACGTCCGTCGTCGGTATTCCGCCCGACTTTTGAAAGACAGGACGTGCTTCGCGCCAGCGTCGTTGTCAATTCAAGCAAACTATCTGCCGAATCGCGCCCAGGCTTATGGACGATCAGCCGGCGATGGTTTGATTTGTGACGAGGGCTTTACGCCGCATAAGAGAATGTGATACAGTCACCCTGCCCTTGAAACTCTCTGCCAGACGCCGTAAATCTGGATACTCCGCAGACCAAGAAACGGCCGCCTTGCCGCGCACGTCTTGAACCCGAGCTGGTCTTCACTTTGATGCAATTTAAACCGTCTGTCAGTTTGTTTTTCCTGCACCCTGCTGGGGGAAAATGTTTCTTACCTCGCAGTTGGAAAGTCATCAGAGCGCTGGTTACCTCAGGTTTGGCAGGTTCCCAACCACTGGTTATCTAACACTGAACATCACCAGACCTGCTGTTCGGAAGGTGCCTTCAGAGTTCTGGGATTGCCCTCTTGGAAGCGCATCCGTTTCAACTCGTTACTGCGTAGCGTTGAGAACATTTTTTTAAACCTCTCAATTATTACTCATACTTTAATATATCATCATCATCCTCGTCGCCACCACCGCTTAGCTGTTTTACTCACTCATTTATTCACGCAAACCCACACACTCACGGTTATCACTCACTCTCTCATTCACTCTCACTCACTCACTCATGATCACTCACTCACGCGCCACTTTTCATTCACTCCCTTATTCCTGGTAGTGGTACTCAGGGCTCGTCACGTACTGGCAGCAGTTGTGTTATGTGCTAGTGTTGGCGACTCCAATGGCTACATAGACGAGCACATCAAAGAAACTTGTCCCCGGGGAATAGCACGAGAAAATTGAAGTAATTGAATGTAACAGAATCGTCCGAACACGTCCTCCTGTCACAATACTGCCAATTTTTACACCGTACCATGACCAGATACTATCTCCACGAACAGACTAACAGTCCAAAAGGGGACTATCCGGTAGGTTTGTGTGACCCGCGATGGAGAACGGGGGTATTCCCTGGACAGGTGCAGGTGTTCCGCATTAGGCTCACCTTTCCCCTTACCTGCTCCACCCCAGGTGTTCCGTATTATGTTACCTGTACTAGCTTGGGAAGGGTCAGACCTGCACGATAAAGTTTATGACAAAAAAAAACCGTGAACAGTGATCCGCGCATTGGGGTTGTGTCGTCCTAGCAAGGCCCCATGGTCCTGGGTAGTGCTTGGGATAAGGTTTTTGCTGCGTGAAACCCGTGAGAATCATTCACCCGTCCCATTGCCGTTTTGCCGCATTTCACCTTCCTTCGTCAAGACCCGCTTTCTCTATTGTCTGAAACTTATGGGTGGCCTGCATGCTTTTTTCTCCAGGGCATATCCCGCCCGTTTTATTTCCACGTCACTCGTAACAGGATCGCTGTGACTTAACGAAGATCGTAATCGGTGACGCATCATATAATTAGCGTGAAACATTGACAGCCCGATGCTTGTCCCCCGGAGAGTAGAGCAGTAGCCGTACGTGCAGACCTGGCTAAAGACTAGTTTCCACGTCTCTATATCTGCTCAGACCCATGTGTGTCTGCTTTACTCGCCTGACCCACTACTAAAGCTACTGCCGTGAGTTACGGGCACCACTGTCAGTGCGACACCGGGAGTTACGGGCACCACTGTCAGTGCGACAACGGGAGGGCGCGGAAGAGCGACGCTATTCAACCTCCGATGGGGTAAATTAAACCTTCAGACGACATGCGTCAAACACAGCATCAGCCACAGAAGGAAATGTAGAATTTTCTGAGGGCTTGTCGCTAATTAAGCTGCATCAGATCTGGTGAAATCGAGGAGGGCGTTGCTCTTCAAACCGGAGATCTCTACTTTACTTGACGTCCTGCTTGACGTTGAACTCTGCGGAGTTAAGTGTCAACATAAGTGGGTGAACGAAACGGTTTGGTTCATAATTACAAACGTCTGTTTCCTCTGTTATAGGGAACTTGCAATTGCATTCACACCAAGTGGTCATGTTTCTGCTTTTCCTACCCAAGGTACTGCTTGCCTTCCTTCTACAGTTGAGCAGTCCTGGCTGTGCATGCTCATGAACAGCCAAACGGCAAATACATACATGTACATACATAAACAAATTTAGATGCTAAGTTCTTTCTTTCTTTCTTGGATTTCCCATTGATATTACTGACCGAAGGAGGCTATAAATTTGCTGTTTGTATACACTTTACATCCTTTCTGTCTGCACGAGCCGATATACATACCTAGGCTACCAACATCCATGCGAAGAAAAGTTGTAAACGCGCAACTCAATGTAGCTTTCGGACGAGAGTTAGACTAAGAGCATTATAATTATAAACTCGATTTATGTACAGTAAATGCATTTAAGTTCGCGGTGATTAGATTTCGCGGTAGCGGGAAAAAGGAATTTTTGCGTTGGTTTTAAGTTCGCGGTAATACCATAGACTGCAGTCTAATAAATAAAATAAATAAAAAACTAATACCATAATAGAAAAATGTTCGCGGTGGTTTTAAGTTCGCGGCGAATTGGTCGCCGCGAAAACCGCGAACATTAATCCACTGCGAACATTTCTGCATTTGCAGTATCATATTTAACAAGATTTTTCAGTACTTAGGACGGAGAAAAACAGTGTTATTGTATCATCAACAGATATTTACGAATTTTATGTTAGCCCTTGTCCATTGTTGCGAAATGAGACGTGCTGCCATACTGACCCATATATCACATGTCAGCCCCCAACAGAGAGGATGTCGGGATGTCAATCCGCCATGAGAACAGTCCATCAGCTGTTTACACGACACGCAGGCAGGAGCGCCAAGTACAGAACAAGAACCACATGGGCAGGGATAATGAGACAGATATGGATGTTTGTCAAATAGGCCGTTTCGCCACAATGTCAGTTCGCCACAGTCGTTTCGCTACAAGGCAAGTCCTTTCGAAACTAGGCACAAGTCATTTCGCCACAAAGCACAAGCCAACATCATGTCCAGTCGCTTGAGTATTTGGAGTAAAACGCAAGCCATTTCGTCACATTTGAAGTGTCATTTCTCCAGGTAGCCAGATGAATCTGTGTCGTAGAAACTCCTCCGAACTTCGCCGCCGTGAGTTCTAGGACGCGGGTTCGAGTCGGCGCAGGAGAATGTATCAATATTGGTAAAGTAATTTGCTTTCCTGTATCCTTTCGCTGCTCTTTCAGAAGCATGCGTTCCTTGGATGTAAAACTACGCTAACGTTGTTTTGCCCTTTGCTCTACGGAAACCCAGAGTTGTTTCTGCAAACATCCCCGCACACGTTAGGGTCGGAGGCCGAGCAAAGAACGGACTAAGAAACACGTGTCTTTTTCAGAAATGAAAGCCAACCCGACTTAACCTCTGACTTTGACCTGTCCAATCCAAAGTAAATACTAAAGCAAGGTGGTCTCGTGGTTGGTGACTCTAAACGTTCTGAGTTTGAATCGATATCCCTGGCAGACTCCAAAGTTGTGCCGCTTGGAAAAATCGAAGGACACTCCACGCCTATTTTCACTCTCGACGTAGGTGAAAATAATAACCTATCTTCGGTTCGGGATGTCCTCTGGGATGTAACATCGACTATCATAATTCCGGCAGGTGCCATTATACCGCCACCTCAAAAAACGTTAGTATAGAGTTCTTCACAAGATCGTCTAGAACACCTAATGTTAAATATCCTAAATGTAATACATTTCAGATATTTAGGTGCTGAAGACAATCTTGAGAAGGCCTCTATTACAACGTTTTTTGAGGTGGCGGTATAATGGCACCTGCCGGAATTATGCGAATGCATGTTAACTAGGATTTGTAAATTTTCTACCTCTGTATCTACAAAACTGGTATGTTACCCCTAAAGTTGGTTACCGGTTACGCGGAGCAAACAAATGTCGCCGAACCTGTGGCCGCTGTACAAACGTCCGGACGCTGTGGTTCAGTGGTACAGGGGCGGTCAAAGTCACAGGTTAAGTCGGTTTGGCTCTCAGTTCTGGAAACAACACGTGTTTCGTGGTCCGTTCTCTGCTCGGCCTCCGGCCCCTGCATGTGAGGATGTTTGCAGAACAACTCTGGGTTTCCGTAAAGGCGACGATGATGGTGGTGGTGATAGTGAAAGTTATGGAAAGCCCGGAGTCAGTTGTGACGGTGTCCCGACCCTGGTGATGGGTCATGACCCTGATGACGGGGTCACGACCCTGCCGTGACCTCACGCGAACATTCAAACGGTCTCTCATCATGGGTCTGAACAATTAAAAAACTAGATGTTCGAAGTATCTTTTCAATATATCCGAGCCGTACAATATATTAATTCCCCACTCCCAAAAACAAACAAATGTGTCAGACGGTCTATAATTACTTCACTACAATTACATAATCTCTGAAGGATATCTTTTTCAATAACTTGGCTATGTTCAGAAGTTAGAGCTATAGCAGTACTGGATTACCCCTCATAAACAAACTACTTTTTAGTAGTGTATAAAGACCGCCTACTGTAACTATGGTCGTGTCCATTAATTAAAGTGCCGTTATACTAGTTATACCGGGCAGCCCTCTCGTCTGGTGCCTTTTATAGTGAGCGCGATATGCTCGCTATGACCACATGCTCGTTAAAAGGCTATCAGGGTTCGGTACGGACTATTACAGGGTCCAGTTCAGCATATGTTTGAAGATACAAGCCGGTTGTTACCCCAGTGAGAAACGAAGGTATTGTTTTTGTCGTCACGGTCCATGTGTCTGTTTCCGGATATTCCTGGTCAGCATAACTTTAACCTCTGGATGGATTGTAATAACATTCATACATCATGCGGGTATGTGTTCGTAAGACGAAGGTCAGCGTCGATTAAGGATCCCCTTGCGTGTCACTTCGATGCTGCAGGCAGCAGAACTTCTGAGTTTTGTCCTGGACATGCTGTGGTCTTGTTTCCTTCTCATTTGTGTGGCCGAGGGGATGGGAGATGGCGACACTATATATGGCTAAACATAAGTCGGGGTTCATACTATAGATTTGAATTTTCTTCCATGTTTGGCGCTTACGTCTCTTGCGTATTGTTTACTATTAACTGTTGGTTGTTTAGTGCTGATATATTGTTGATGGTTGTTTACTGATTGTTGTTAGTTGTTTACTGCCGGTTCTCTGTAGCTGACCCTAACATATGTTCCGTGTTCTTTGCATGTAAATAACGTTTTCAAGCGAGTAAATCGAACCCTCGTGACAAAAGCGAAATTCCAATTTTTCCCATTTTAAGAATTCAGGAGGGGTCTATTTCGTCCTAATAGTCACAAAGCATGACAAATCGTATTGAAATGAATATAAGGGGTCCTTTCCATCGAGAGGATTAAAAACTAGACCCCATAACTGTCCAAGACTCAAGATACCAAAACCGGAAGTTCTGCTGCAGTACCATAGCAAGCCGCCTAACATATAATCATTTCAAAATCTCACCATGGCTCCCATACCAAATGTCATCTAGGCCTTCTAGAGTCGAAGCAAAGGGATTGACAACTATTCTGGTCTAGCAAGGGTAGGAAATTTCCTGAGAAACCTTGGTTAACCCTGCTAATAACTATTCAGGGGTAGGAAATTTCCGGAGAAGCCCTGCCAACCCCATTGACTCAGACACTCTGTTTGGATCGATCTGTGACTATCATGATGTTCCTGACAGAGGAAGAAGAGACGCTGTTTCAGTCTTGTCCATGTTACCTGTAACCTTCGGGCGATCAAGGGTAGAAACAAATCACGACCACAGCATGTCCAGAACACGAGATATCAAAACTGGGATTTAATGTTTGCCCTGCAGTACCTTAGAAAGCAGCTAGGGGGCCATTATCGAGCATGACCTTCGTTTCCCAACCCATGCCTAGTCTCCAAGCAGACCCTACGGTGCCTTAGAGATTGTATCAAAGCTGGCAAAGGAGTATAGCCGGCACCGGTGCCCGTTTGACTTCCTTAATCTCACTTTGGCCGGCTATACTCTTTGGCCAGCTTTGATACTATCTCTAAGGCACCGTAAGGTCTGCTTGGAGACTAACCCTTGCCCATCTACCAATATAATTAGGATCCCTCCACGGCTTCTCGAGTTAACGTTATCTTGACTACTGACACACGACACCTAAACATAACTCTTCAGTAAAACCTCTGCGTGAACATCAGACCCGACACCATGGCCCGGACCTGGCGCGGCGCCCGCGCGGAAAGGTTGGCATATTCGGTATGTGAGCACGACATAAACTCAGGCAGGG
>NC_049982.1:3270849-3290426 GCF_000003815.2 Branchiostoma floridae
TACACAGTAGACACTGCCCTAGGGCTGTAAGACATCTGAGATGACGACTTCCTTGCCTTGTTCTCAACTGTGATATGTCATGTCCCGACTCCCTGTCTTCGTTCTTGGGCCAATATACGCTTGTGAGCAAAACACTACTACATGGGGATCGTAGCCTCCACCAGGCCTTCTTACGGGGGTATGGGGATCGTAGGATGCCGAAAAAAATCGGGAAATTAGCTAAAGGAGTCTGTCCACGCTTAGGTACGTGTTTCCCCTGCTTGGCAGGCCAACTCCGGATCCTCTGCAGGTAGCAAAACTCTCCTGGCAAACTATTCCCCCTATAATAGCCAGCGTAGTTGACAGTCCTGTAGAGACTAGAGAAGTGGAGTCTCGTGGACTGCGTGGATCGTTCCCACGTGGTCCTTCCACAGTGATTACACAAGCGGCAGCTTTCACAATATTTACCTCGCCTGGGGAGTATTTCTCGTCAAACGGCTCCTGTTGTTCAGCTGAGACGGAAGCATCGTCACATCTTGAACCCATCTCGCGACCGAAGTCGGAGGAAACTCGTAGATGTGCTCGTAGTTTTTCTCGAGCCAACATGTTATCTGTTGTTCTCGCATCTTGTGTTTGTTTATTGAAGTACTGAAGAGATAGAATGACTGACAGTCCCCTTTAGTGCACACAAACAAAGTCGACTAACGATGAAAGACTGATATAAACAGATGTCGTACGCCTGGACAAGGGGTGAATGGGCGTCAGAACCAAAGGTACGTAACAACATCACCATAGCAACCACTGTCCAAGAACCCACCAAACTTTCCTTTCCAATAGGCCCCACTAGGACTATGTACACATCATATGTTAGTATCTGTTTTATTCAAGGTTCTTTACTTATAATCTGATATCTATATTTCTATCTCTTTTACTCTTTTAGTTCTTCAGCTAGATCCAGTATTTTTTTCCTTACTTGATATACAGCGTCGCCATGCACTTTAGCGAGTCTCGAATAGACTCCCCGTACCTGTGTATAAAACGCTTGTCTGTTTCTGACCTGGAGAAGTGACAATGTCATGTTCCCTGCATGCAGAGAAGACACAGACTAAACAGCACGGGGGAGAAACTTTCCTCGGGGGGCCTCCGACCGCACGGCGGACGCGGTTCGCTTGGAGGCGGCACGCTAGGCCGCAGTCCTCTCCGCGTAAACACCGGCGGACCCCGGGTGTAAATCTGGCCGTTATGGTCCCACGCTGTGACAGGTGTACCTACCTACCTACACGGGGGAGAAACTTTCCTCGGGGAGTCTCCGAGCGCACGGCGGACGCGGTTCGCTTGGAGGCGGCACGCTAGGCCGCAGTCCTCTCGGTGTAAACACCGGCGGACCCGGGTGTAAATCTGGCCGTTATAACGTTACTGTCCCACGCTGTGACAAGTGTTCCTACCTACCTACCTACACGGGGGAGAAACTTTCCTCGGGGGGCCTCCGAGCGCACGGCGGACGCGGTTCGCTTGGAGGCGGCACGCTAGGCCGCCGTAAATACCGGTGGACCCTCACGTAAATCTGACCGTTATAACGTTACTGTCCCACGCTGTGACAGGTGTACACTACTACAACTGGGAGTCAGAGAGCGGTTAATGACCCTCTACTATGCATCGCGTCAGTGACCCTCACGTAAATCTGGCCGTTATAACGTTACTGTCCCACGCTGTGACAGCTGTACCTACCTACCTACCTACCTGGTTCCACGCTGTGACAGGCAGGTGTACAATACTACAACTGGGAGTCAGAGAGCGGTCAGTGACCCTCACGTAAATCTGGCCGTTATAACGTTACTGTCCCACGCTGTGACAGGTGTACCTACCTACCTACCTACCTGGTTCCACGCTGTGACAGGTGTACAATACTACAGCTGAGAGTTAGAGAGCGGTCAGTGACCCTCTACTATATCCATCACGCCGCATCAGCGTTTTCTTCCTCATTCCAACACAGCTGGCATATTATTGATACGTTTTCTTCTAATTGAAAAGGCAAATCTTATTATTACAGAAGTGTTTCTCAGGCCAGCCGTTCCCTGTCGGCATATCCGCATGTCCCCAGCGTCGTATCGTGACCGCCCGGTATGTGTTAACTTCTGCCCTAATCCCACCTACACGTTCGGGGTTTCCGAGCTCCGCACGCTCTTATTTTGTTGCATGTATATTTATTATTTTGTTACATGTATATTTATAAAGCATATCTGTTCTTACATTTTCAATATCACAAAGAAACGAGAAGAAGCCGAATGTACGCAGTAGAATACGATTCTTGAGTAGTGTAGATTCATTGTATCATGTTGTATCGTTTGTTGTGACCTGTACTGAACCCAGTGGGTATGTATGTACAATAAAGGTCTTCATTCATTCATTGTGCAACGGATGCAGTGAAAGATGGAAATTCTCTCATTAGCCACCTGAAAGAAACAAGCTTTCCGAAACAATCATTACAATTTCCAGCAGATTTCACCATCTAGAAGACATCCTGTCCAACACATCACATGTTTACTGTAAAACTCATAAAACATAAACTCCAATGAAGACGTCCCCATATAATGTACGTAGAAATACCAGATTGATCAATATAATAGACATTATCGTAAGGTTTTGTTTTTACGTTAGGCCACAGCAAGTGAATTCTATGGATGACATCAGCGCGTGCATTAATTTTCGCCTGATTTCAGGGGAAAAAAAAACAAGGTTTTTTTCGTCGGAGATGGTCAACATGACGAGAAAGTACCAAAACGGGCAAATATGTTGTGCTGTAGGCTAATGGCTGTACTTGTAAAAGTGACACTAGCCAGGTAGCCATGACTGTAGTTATAGAAGTGAAACTAAAAATTTAGTTAGATAGTTGTAAAAGTGGCCCAAATATGGAAGCCTGAGTGTTGTTACCATGTTGGTAAATGATACCAGTCTACCACACTAGTGTCACCTTACACTAGTTCACGTCTTAAATACAGGAATGAATGCCTTGTAGGCTGTGATACCATGTTTCGTCGCTTGAATTCTTTTTTTACGTTTATAGTGCGTATATTTGGAAAATTTAGTCATCTTGTTTTTTTACCCATCTTGTTTTTTTTTCGCCCTATCTCACTATTTTTGCCGTCTGCAGTGTCATCCATAAAATGTACTTGCTGTTGCCTTATTGTGCCTGTCTGTGCCCTTGCAATGTACCTACGGGCTTTAAGTTACAAATTGTTGTATTGTGTTCATTCCCAAGTTCAATAGCGTTTATTTTATTTTATTTTTATTTTTTCTCTTAACCCTATCCAGACTGGGGGGGGGGGGGGGGGGGCTAAAAGTGCCTGCGCCAACTTTGACCTCCTATAGCTCCCAAACAGCTTGTGCTAGAACAACCAAACTTAGCGAGTTTTCCTAAAATATTGTTGGCAACAATTTAAAAAAATTGAGTAAGTTTATGATTTTTCGCGTTGCCATGGCAACGGTTTTCTGAAAGGCAAATTTTACAAAAATCACTAATTTTGGTTTAAACAATGGGATTTAAAGATTTTCTTGCTAAACTTAACTTCTTTTCATATATCTTTAATATCTAACACATCTTAGTTAAACATTTATAATTAGATATTCATAAATTATGCTAATGACAAACATATCGCGACATTTTCCACGCACAAGTTTTAAATCAACTTCGCGCCGTTCACGTTGTTTCCACGTTTGGCGGTAAAGGTGCCCTCTCACTGCACTTACGCCACGCTGGCGCCAATGCGGGGTTCGCAAGCTACTCAACGAATTTCAGAGATAAAGATCGAATTTTCTTACTTTTTGTGTATTTTGTCGTCTTCTGAGTCATACAAGACAAGTCTGAGTGGAGAAGAAGGATCCATTGCATGCGACCTGTGAAGGCATCCCAGAGATGTCCACGTTCAAGGTTCAAGGTGAGTCATACTTTTACGTATCACGCAATATCTAAATTCTAAAAAAATCGGAGAAAATACCTAAAACAGTGACGCAGTGAACGAACCCCGCAGTGACGCAAGCTTGACGCAAGTGCAGTGAGACCTTAAATCCGCCCTGCCCATGAACTCCACGTTTGGCTGTAAATCCGCCCTTCCTCTGAACCCAGCCGCTCGTGTTTTCCCGAGACGTTCACCCTCCTGCCCGAGTCTCCCCTAACACACATTAACACACAGACGGCACCATCAGGGCTCTATTTGCGGCAGGCAGGGTCAGATGGCTCCCAAACTCAACATTCACTCCCGCGATCTGTCACACCATGTCAGATGGCCCCCCAAACTCAACATTCACTCCCGCTATCTGTTACACCATGTCAGATGGCCCCCAAACTCAACATTCACTCCCGCGATCTGTCACACCATGTCAGATGGCCCCCCAAACTCAACATTCACTCCCGCTATCTGTTACACCATGTTAGATGGCCCCCAAACTCAACATTCACTCCCGCGATCTGTCACACCACGTCACTCTTCTATCCACAACTAGCAACCTGCACACACACACAGCTAGCCCTTCGATATCACAGTGTGACCATAAAACTTGTCTCCTAGCATGACCGTGACCGAGACAATGCAATAATTCGTAGTATCATATTCTCGGTTCGCGACTGAGCGTATGTAACAGTTTTTACCGGCTCACGCGTGCACGGGAAGAGACGTAACCCTAGCCCGACCCAGAGCGCCGGGCGGCCCCTACTCCGCAGGTCGGCGACATTTTAACAAGTTGTTTCTATTTTGAAACTCAACTTTGAGCTGAAGTGGCATTTCTCCTTTCGTCGCTAATGAGTTCCTCTTGGAATCGAAAAGCAGCGCTGCACCCGACCTAGCCTTCTGTTCTACTGAATACGGACAGTCAAATTATAGTCTCTACCAGACTCCGGATCACTGGAAAATCGTAGAAATGGAACAAATAGAGAGGAATATAACCGGCCAGGGAACAGCTCGCGTGCTGTTCCCTGGCCGGTTATATATTCCTCTGGCCGGCTTACTCCTCTGATTTGTTCCATTTCTACGATTTTTCCAGCGATCCGGAGTCTGGTAGAGACTAGTCAAATTAGGCAACAGGCCTTCCTACGGAGGTATGGATCGTCAGGTTCGGCAACAAGGGGAATAATTGTTCAGGAGAGTGAGTACTGCCGGAGGGTAACGTTTCCCCCTCCGGGCGGCCAGTCAAACCTATGATGGAAAAACTCCACCGGCAATTTACTGCCCCTGCAGCCAGCGTAGTCAGTTTGGTAGAGGCTACCAAATCATCGGGATAGCAAATCTGTTTCCGTTTCGAAAATCCAACTGCGACCAAAAGTGACATTTACTCCTTTCATGGCTGATATGAGCTGGGAAGCGGAAATTTGCGCTGCCCGGGCCGCCATGTGAATGATGACAGTTCCGCATCAGCGCGGCGTCACGGTCGGGACACATATTTCCCCTGACCGGGTTCAGCAGACCACCGATAGCATCTCCTCTGCCGACACCTCAGAAGACGGGGATGAAGGAACAAACCTGTACCCACCATCGCGCGGGTGACATTCCTAAGACGTGGCGGAGAGACTTTAAGAAACGAGAGCCCGACGTCTGGGGACGAACGCCGCCCCCGAGCGCCCGTCGGCACATTTGTGTTCTTAACCCCAGGTTAGATCAACTCAAACATCGGCACAACAGCAGGTTCTGACGGGTGATTATCGCACATAAACAACACGGGAACAGCATGTAAACAGGACGGGAACAGGACGACAGATGACGAGAAGGATGATCAATGATAGATGGACGATGCTTATCCGGAGTGAACGTTTCGGGAATTCTCCAGCTTTGAGGAGGGCAGAGCTAACCCAACGGGAAATAGACACACAGAATAACACCCCGCCAAGATGGAGAGACAACGCTACGCTTCAAGATCTCATCACCGTTCCTTTAGGGCACTTAAGCAGGTCTCTTTAAAGTTTAAGTGAGATTATAAGAAACACTTACTGCTCACCTGAGAGACGTCAGCCCGGTAGGCAGGAACAGACGCAGGTATGTCTACAGCAGAGAGAAGTATCACCGACCGCCTTAGCGTCGGACGCCGACATGCACTTCTGATTACTGCCGGGGGTGACTGCACGGCGCCCTTCAGGGGGGAGCTAGAGGTCAAGTACCAGCGGGCTCGCAGGCTGTACACCCCTGACAGGATGGTAGCGTCCAAACGCTGGCTGTACACCCCTGACAGGATGGTAGCGTCCAGACGCTGGCTGTACAGTACACCCCTGACAGGATGGTAGCGTCCCAAATCGGGCTGTACACCCCTGACAGGATGGTAGCGTCCCAAATCGGGCTGTACACCCCTGACAGGATGGTAGCGTCCAATATATATATAAATTTCTCCGCAGTTCAATGACTGTTATGCTCTACTTCTAAAATGGGGGGGGGGGGGGGGGGGGGGGGGGGGGGAAAAAGAACAAAGAACATTGTGTGTTCAGCTATTTTCCTTGCACACTTTTCGGGGGTAATGGACCAGCATTACTTGCCCCTGTCATAAACCTCTACTTGGAGAATAAAAGTCGCCACCTACCGGTCCCAGACGGAACGACAAGGAATCTCCTGGGAAAGGGTACTGTAAATGTTTTTAAGTTCGCGGGGATTTAATTTCGCGGTAACGGGAAAAGGGACTTTTCGCGGTGGATTTAAGTTCGCGGTAACACCATAGGCTGCAATCTAATTAATATCATAGTAGAAAAATGTTCGCGGTGGTTTTAAATTCGCGGTGAAGTGGTCACCGCGAAAACCGCGAACATTAATCCACCACGAACATTTCTGCATTTACAGTATTTGCTTTGATGTGATTTACCCCACTGTATAAGACATATGTAGCCAGGGGCACCCATTGGACTAGCCAGAGGCTATTATAAAGGGCTTCCCTGCAGCTGGTAGCTGGACGATATACAATGAATATACAAACAAAACCCAGTAAAATAAAAGTTACTCGTCACCAAAGTGTTCATCCTGAGTCCTGCCCCTCCCATGTGGTCACGGTCCAGGGTGTGAATGTAACTCTCGTGTCCAATTTTTCTTTATTTACTTGACGTTCACCACAAAACAAGGCTCATGGAGCCACTCATGCGTTTTGGGTTACAGACTTACAGCTTTTACTGTGGTGTATAGGTGAATGGGCCAATCAGGTGCCCCAGACAGGTCACGTGGGGTAAAACCACATTCTTCACATGCACGGTAACAGCGACGCCTAGCGGCAACGCAAAGTAGAGCCAGTCAGCATTGCCCTGAGGAAGGTGACAGCCATCGAAACGTCGGCTAAAGGTTAAAGTAGAGCCAGTCAGTATTGCCCTGAGGAAGGTATTAAGCAGCCATCGAAACGTCGGCTAAAGGTTAAAGTAGAGCCAGTCAGTATTGCCCTGAGGAAGGTATTAAGCAGTCATCGAAACGTCGGCTAAAGGTTAAAGTAGAGCCAGTCAGTATTGTCCTGAGGAAGGTGACAGTCATCGAAACGTCGGCTAAAGGTTAAAGTAGAGCCAGTCAGTATTGCCCTGAGGAAGGTATTAAGCAGTCATCGAGACGTCGGCTAAAGGTTAGAGTAGAGCCAGTCAGTATTGCCCTGAAGAAGGTGACAGCCATCGAAACGTCGGCTAAAGGTTAAAGTAGAGCCAGTCAGTATTGCCATGAGGAAGGTATTAGCAGCCATCGAGACGTCGGCTAAAGGTTAGAGTAGAGCCAGTCAGTATTGCCATGAGGAATGTATTAAGCAGTCATCGAAACGTCGGCTAAAGGTTAAAGTAGAGCCAGTCAGTATTGCCCTGAGGAAGGTATTAAGTAGTCATCGAAACGTCGGCTAAAGGTTAGAGTAGAGCCAGTCAGTGTTGCCCTGAGGAAGGTATTAAGTCATCGAAACGTCGGCTAAAGGTTAAAGTAGAGCCAGTCAGCATTGCCATGAGGAATGTATTAAGCAGTCATCGAAACGTCGGCTAAAGGTTAGAGTAGAACCAGTCAGCATTGCCCTGAGGAAGGTATTAAGCAGTCATCGAAACGTCGGCTAAAGGTTAGAGTAGAGCCAGTCAGTATTGCCCTGAGGAAGGTATTAAGTAGTCATCGAAACGTCGGCTAAAGGTTAGAGTAGAGCCAGTCAGTATTGCCCTGAGGAAGGTATTAAGTAGTCATCGAAACGTCGGCTAAAGGTTAGAGTAGAGCCAGTCAGCATTGCCATGAGGAATGTATTAAGCAGTAATCGAAACGTCGGCTAAAGGTTAGAGTAGAGCCAGTCAGTATTGTCCTGAGGAGGGTATTAAGCAGTCATCGAAACGTCGGCTAAAGGTTAGAGTAGAGCCAGTCAGTATTGCCCTGAGGAAGGTATTAAGCAGTCATCGAAACGTCGGCTAAAGGTTAAAGTAGAGCCAGTCAGTATTGCCCTGAGGAAGGTATTAAGCAGCCATCGAAACGTCGGCTAAAGGTTAAAGTAGAGCCAGTCAGCATTGCCCTGAGGAAGGTATTAAGTAGCCATCGAAACGTCGGCTAAAGGTTAAAGTAGAGCCAGTCAGTATTGCCATGAGGAAGGTATTAAGCAGCCATCGAAACGTCGGCTAAAGGTTAGAGTAGAGCCAGTCAGTATTGCCCTGAGGAAGGTATCAAGCAGTCATCGAAACGTCGGCTAAAGGTTAGAGTAGAGCCCGTCAGTATTGCCATGAGGAAGGTGTTAAGCAGTCATCGAAACGTCGGCTAAAGGTTAGAGTAGAGCCAGTCAGTATCGAAACGTCGGCTAAAGGTTAGAGTAGAGCCAGTCAGCATTGCCATGAGGAAGGTATTGTTAAAGCAGACATCGAAACGTCGGCTAAAGGTTAAAGTAGAGCCAGTCAGTATTGCCCTGAGGAAGGTATTAAGCAGTCATCGAAACGTCGGCTAAAGGTTAGAGTAGAGCCAGTCAGCATTGCCCTGAGGAAGGTATTAAGCAGTCATCGAAACGTCGGCTAAAGGTTAAAGTAGAGCCAGTCAGTATTGCCCTGAGAAAGGTATTAAACAGTCATCGAAACGTCGGCTAAAGGTTAAAGTAGAACCAGTCAGTATTGCCCTGAGGAAGGTATTAAGCAGCCATCGAAACGTCGGCTAAAGGTTAGAGTAGAGCCAGTCAGTATTGCCCTGAGGAAGGTATTAAGCAGTCATCGAAACGTCCGCTAAAGGTTAAAGTAGAACCAGTCAGTATTGCCCTGAGGAGGGTATTAAGCAGTCATCGAAACGTCGGCTAAAGGTTAAAGTAGAGCCAGTCAGTATTGCCCTGAGAAAGGTATTAAGAAGCCATCGAAATGTCGGCTAAAGGTTAAAACATTTTCTGTACAAGAACTTTGAATCTTCATAATTATCACGTCGACCTAAAATAAGTATTTCGACAACAAAAAAATATACGTTTGCATTCTAAGAAAGATGACGTAATGAACGTTAAAGGGGCTTATAAATCATGTAATCGGAATCAAAGGTCATCTTACGGCTGCAGGGCGATCAGATTACATGGTCCTGCAGCTCTGCAGTCTGCTAGCTGTCTGTACTGTTACGGACTGGGCTCTTTCATCGTTAAAGGCAACCTAAGCAACATCACATTGTTAAAAGTGGAAATATTCTGAATAAGGCAGTCTGTATAATGTTGACATCTAATGCACTATTTTAGCACATTTACATCATTATTTCATTAATTGAGCCATTAAAAACAGCGCGGGAATGAGTTGCACAAGGATTCCAGATCAAGTCCTTATTTCGGGGGGGGGGGGGGGTAGTACAATAATAAGGAATATCCTTGTCCGACTTGTCTGTGGGCTGTTTTTAACTGCTCAAAGTATCAAACTATGATGTAAATGTGAGAATACAGTGCAGTAGAAGTCAATATCATGCAGATTGTCTTATTCAGAATATTTCCACTTTGACGCTGTAATATTGCTTAGGTTGGCTTTACCGGTTTATAAACGCTGTGAAGAAAAGATACTACATACACGTACATGTCTTCCAAGTGTAAGTACGGTTAGATCGTCAGAAAAGGTGTCGATCGTTTTATTTTCTGATCACAAGACATGATAAAAGTAGCCAATATATATATATATATATATATATATATATATATATATATATATATATATAAGTTTTATTGTAGTTGGGAATTTGCAATGCTTCATTTGAGTGGATTTGCTTTGACAAACAATTGAATTGCTTAAACTGGCAATTAACCGCCACAGTAAGATAACACAATGGATAAGTTCAATAAAGAAATTAAGAATATACGTCATAGTGCTTACAAACTACCAGGTGTTTTGACCCCTTTACGAAGTCCCAATTTACTGGACTGATGTTAATACAGTTAGATTTATACATGTCAAGATTATAGAACCAACTTAACGTCATTTAGGATTACACATACTCTAATTACGAGTAATCTAGTCGATACGACAAAGCACACGTTCATGTACAGGCTCGTGTATTACAGTACAGGCTCGTACATTACAGTACAGGCTAGCGTATGGCAGTACAGGCTCGTGTATTACAGTACAGGCTCGTGTATACTTTTACAGTACAGGCCCGTATATTACAGTACAGGCTGGCGTATGGCATTACAGGCTTGTGTATTATAATACAAGCTCGTGTATTATAGTACAGGCTTGTGTATTACAGTACAGGCCCGTGTAGTACAGTACATGCCCGTGTATTACAGTACAGGCTCGTGTATTACAGTACAGGTTTGTGGATTACAGTACAGGCTCGTGTATTACAGTACAGGCTCGTGTATTACAGTACAGGCTCGTGTATTACAGTAAAGGCTCGTGTATTACAGTACAGGCTGGCGTATGGCAGTACAGGCTCGTGTATACTTTTACAGTACAGGCCCGTATATTACAGTACAGGCTAGCGTATGGCAGTACAGGCTCGTGTATACTTTTACAGTACAGGCCCGTATATTACAGTACAGGCTAGCGTATGGCAGTACAGGCTCGTGTATACTTTTACAGTACAGGCCCGTATATTACAGTACAGGCTCGTGTATTACAGTACAGGCTCGTGTATACTTTTACAGTACAGGCCCGTATATTACAGTACAGGCTCGTGTATTACAGTACAGGCTCGTGTATTACAGTACAGGCTCGTGTATTACAGTACAGGCTCGTGTATTACAGTACAGGCTCGTGTATCACAGTACAGGCCCGTGTATTACAGCATTATAGTAACAGGCTCGTGAATTATAGTAACAGGCTCGTGTATTATAGCATTATAGCAAGAAGCTCGCGAATTACAGTACAGGCTCGTGAATTGGAGTACAGGTCCGTGTATTACAGTACACACCCGTGTATCATACAGCATTATAGTACAGGCTCGTATATTACGGTACAGGCAGGCCCATCTATTACAGCATTCCAAGCATTTCGGTGTAAACACCGAAACAACATCCGCATCAAAGCATCTATGCGCAAGCGCCATGTGGTGTATATGAACCTTTTCATGTCATATTTGTGTTCTTGATCCTGATTGGTTGTTTGGTTCCTGTTTCTATGGCCAATCGGAATCCGACTAGCTTCCCGTTCTAATCGAAGAACCTGTGTCGTCATCAACTTTTATCTGCTTTACTGATCTATGACATCAGGTACGACCCGAACCAACAGGCGTTTGATTTTGTTTTTCCCATCACGGGTTTTCTCACGTTTTTCCGGGCCATTTTTGCGACCGTTCCTCCGAGCATCTTTCTTTCGCCGATTTTCCCGCCTTTCCTTCCGACCGTTTTTCCCACCCTGTTTCCGGTGTCGGCGTCTCTTGCTCGCTTTTGGAGTACGTCCCTTCGACTTCACGTCGTCTTCTTCGGTTGGTCTTACACCTGACGTCGGCGCGAGCACCTCGTCATCGCCGCCTAGAAAAACAACTGAGCGCTTTCAGGTCCGGACTACCTTCTAAAACCATTTGTGATGCAAAACTCGACTTAAGATAAAACTCCATGCCATTGCTACAGGTGCAGATTATATTCCTTCACGCCAAAGTCACACTGCACACCCAGGATACGTGACCCTTTACCCTTCACCTTTGACATATCGCCCACAATGCATCTCGTTACGCATGCGTAGTTTAAAACCATGCATCGGCTTATTATTACCACGCTGTAATTCAGCCATTCAATTCTTCCAGCGTGTTGAAATGAAACACAAGGCTCTCTTTGATCCAGAATCAAATGTTCTCTTTTGATTGTTTAAGTAAAAGGCACCCCAAACATCCCCCTTAGATGTTTGACTGGTGATAAAAAGTTTTGTCTGCTTTGTTTAATCATTGATACATTCATTAGCACATAAACACGTGCACAACATTCTACAACGCAACAAAAAGGAACAGCTACCCAATAAAGGATTTAATTAATAAGAGAAACACTCTTTGCCGTTCAGCGGTGCTACACAATCGAACAAATTCCTCTCGCAAATGATACAGTCCAGTTTATATAACTGCGTTTCTATAATCTTATGTAGATATACAGATATAGTGCACTACGGGCGGGTGCTGTTTTTGGCGACGCCTCGGGGGCGAGCCTGATTCTAAGTAGATCCGGTGCACGGGATGCAGCATGCGGATCTAACCAGCTATGATGAGTGCGGGCTGGTCTCCCAGGGCAACGACGTTCCCGCTAGAGTCTATCCGGAACCGCTGACCTCCGACCTCCACGCCGTTCCTGGAAACGCCGGGACAACAGGTTAATACTTTATGTGTTGTTACATGGGTAGCCTCGGAAATCAGCAAAAAATGCTGAAGGTGACATCCAAGAGTTCTCAAGATGAAATAAATAAATAACCCGATGCCAATTCGATTATATTTATATGGATGACATCCGTGCGCGCCCTCAGCCGGGACGGGGGACGGTATAAGTATAAAACGTTTTTTTCGAAACCTTTGAATCCTGGCTCAAGTTACACTTACGTACGATCAAGTGTCCTGACCAATCAGATAAGTCAATAAACGAAGTTTATTTGCAAGTTCGTGCCCGAGGGCTAATTGCAAGTACATGGTATAAACGTAGTAGATATACAAGTAACAATGGACAGTTATGAAGAATTAGATTAGTTGCTTTGGTTTGAGAAAGGTGAGGTACAAAAATGGCGCACCTGTTCTCAAAGCCGGAACCGACGAAGGTGACCGTCCGGCCCTCCCCGGAAGTGACGTAGACGACCTGGCCGTCGCTGTCGTACCGGTAGGCGCGGCCGTCGTCCGTGAAGTACAGGATGTTTCCTTCCGAGTCGTACGTGTAGCGCCGCCCGTCAGCGGTCGTGAAGATTCGGTTACCCTGTAGGGGAGTGTACCAGTACTTTAGACAGCCATTGCTGCCATGGCAACGGTAGTCTCAGTACGGTTACCCTGTGGGGAGTGTACCAGTACGTTAGACAACCATTGCTGCCATGGCAACGGTAGCCTCAACACGGTTACCCTGCGGGGAAGCGTATCAGTACGTTAGACAATGATTCTTGCCATAACAACGGTAGCCCCAATACGGTGGTGAGAGGTTAGGGAGATTACGGAGTGATGTGCCAAACAGGGTCCAGAATAGCGCTTCATGAACATCGTAATATCTCTCTTTTTCCTTGAAAATTTGGGACCAATCCTGGAGACATATTGTGCTAGAAGGAACGGAAAGGGTCTGAGGTATTCCAGTTTAAATTTGGTCACAATTTCCTTTCTCCAATTAGAGCGTAAGAACGGATCTGATTAGTGTGGTCTGGTATTGTTTTGTATACACCGACATAACAAACCAGGTCTGTACTAAAGAGGAGAAGCTGCCAGATCAATTTGATCCACTGTCATCGGGATAAACCCCTGCTCTTTTTGATGGGTGTTGTAGGTTCTTTGACGTGCCAGACTTGTTGCTCCCTTCAAACGCCTGACCGCCATCTAACGTCCTATCCGAGGGACGTGCCTAAGCGAAGCTAGATACTTATTTACACCTGAGTGAAGTGAAGAAAGTCGTGTAAATCGTCTGTCCCGATGGCAGCACATCGGCAGCACATCAGGCGATATTAGCGGGTAGTAAACACGAACCTGCGAGTCGACCGTGAAGCGCTCCTCGGTGGTGGTGGTGGTGAAGGTCCCGCCGCTGCCCAGCGTCACGTACAGGATGTTCCCCTGGTCATCGTACCTGCAGGGAGGGGCGGGAACTCAATAACTTATCACACATTTTTTATCATAGTTTTTTTTTTCCACATGCCACAGGCAGACATTTAAGGAACAACAGTGCGTTCACAATGCCGAAAGCCAGGACTGGGCGTCTGAGAAAGTTGTTCTTTACATTGTGATGGACTCTTTTTATTTGATGACTTAGTGGGCTCAGCAGTCCAACATCACACAGAGAAGCACTGCCTCTGGCTCTGCGCCAAGACAATGAAAAGCTTCTGAAACGTCGTTGAAATGACTCCGTAGCTCTGTACGATCGCCTAACAGGTCACTGTACAAACACACGTACCTGTAGGTTCGGCCGTCCTCCGTGGTGTACCTACCGGCCATCGTACAAACACACGTACCTGTAGGTTCTGCCGTCCTCCGTGTAGTAGACGATCCGTCCCGAGTTATCGTACGTGTATGCCCGCCCGTCCGCCGTGGTGAAGCGCTCGCCCACCACGATGTAGACGATCTGCCCGCCCGCGTCGTAGCGGTACCGCCGCCCGTCCGCGCCCGTGTACACGCGGTTCCCCTCCGCGTCTACCACGTACGTGTCCGTGGTGCTGGTCACCTGGGGGGAGGGGGGTGGGGGGAGGTTAAGCCGCGTAAGGGAGAGTGAAAGTGATCTCGAACCACGGAACAAATAACATCATCATCATCATCCGGGCGTGCTGGTTGCACGGGTGAACATGGCTCTCTCCCTCCATCCAACCCAATCCTCCAGTTCACAAATAACACGTTTCATAAGTCACGTTTATGATGGTTGGGCGCTCAGGCAAACAATGTAACTGGCTAAGATACCGAGACTATACTTCCGAACGTTTCTAGTGACGTTCTAAAAATGACCACGATGAAGAAAAGCGATGGGAGTGTAAACTTAGATGCAATAATAAATTAAAATGGGATGTAAGCAAATTACTGCTCCTCTTCACAGCTTGAATCTGGAATTCTATAGCTGACAACAAAAATCAACACAATCTATACACCAAAGGCGTCGAGTTATTCTCTGATGCCATGATGACGATGATAACCCAGTACTCACGATGGTGCTTCCGCCGGTGGTGGAGATGTAGATGATGTTCCCGTCCGGCCCGTACCGGTACCGCCTGCCGTCCGAACCCGTGTAGATCCGGTTACCCTGCGAGTCGATGACGTACCGGTCGGTTGTAGTCGTTGTAACGGTGCCACCGCCGGTGGTGGTGATGTAGATAATGTTACCTTGGTCGTCGTACCGGTACCTGGAAGATGAGGATACAGCAATTGGTTTATTACCTTCGTCAATGTTATATCTATTAGCCTGAGTACCATCCTCTGTAGTGACCACTGGCCCAATACTTTTGCTTGCTGACCGCGGATTAACCATGTTAGCAAGCGAAAGTATTGAGCCAGCGGTTACTACGGAGGATGGTACTCAGGCTATACATTTTCTGGTGCGAGTGTCTGATCGTGCGTTTGTATGTGTGAAGTTGTTAATAAATATGTAATATTTTGTATGTTGGAAGGTATTGTAAAACGAAGAATCAAGTAGATCATACTTCCTATACGACCGCATTTACTTTATTTGTATCGACCTCTAATAACCTTTGACCCATTGCTGACGTCACACGCGCATTAAGTCACATGTTCTGAGCGATTGCGTCAGACCACTGAAGAAGACTTAGTCAATCGAAAACTCGGTTTGTCAAATCTTTTAGTTGAAGAACATTAAAATGTTTTATCATGGCATTCGACTTGGTTTGAGATGTAATCAAAAAGCGACAGAGGTTTGAGATGAAATATGTAGAGGGTAACTTAAAAAGTAGTGTACGAAGTTACCCACCTTCTGCCGTCAGCGCCGGTGTAGATGCGGTTGCCCTGCGCGTCCACGATGAAGCGCTCCGTAGTTGTGGTACTCTGGGGGGAACAAAAGGTGAATGAACAGCAGGTTTCATTCTGAAGCAGTGAGGTTTGACATGCTTAACAAGATATAAAATAACGTAATGGTGACTTTCCCATGGTGACGTGTTAGATACGGTTTCCGGACCACTTACGGTTCCCATGGTGACGTGTTAGATACGATTTCCGGACTACTTACCGTTCCCATGGTGATGTAGATGCGGTTTCCGGACTACTTACCGTTCCGGTGGTGATGTAGATACGATTTCCGGACTACTTACCGTTCCCGTGGTGATGTAGATGCGGTTTCCGGAGGCGTCTTGCCTGTAGCGCCGCCCGTCTTCCCCGATGTAGATCCGGTTTCCGTCGGAGTCGACGTAGTAGCGCTCCGTGGTGGTTATCGTGGCGGTCGTTATGTAGATGATGTTACCCTGTAGTTCATGCGGCAAAACGGTCAGCCACTTGTGCCTTTCAGTCATATTTACGACTAGAGCGGACCGCTCATCAGTCTATAACTAATTTTCGTCAATTGGTAACTAATTAACACTAATTATTCCTCTGTCCATAATCAATAAATTAGCGTCCACTACAGGGCCCTCACAACCTCTAAGACACTGGGTAACAAAGTTCTCAGTACACACACAACCAAAGTTACCTTGTAAACGCCGGCTGTGTTTAACTCTGTAGTTGTGTACAAATAAATTTGTTACAGGTTATGTTATAACTAACCATGATTTTGCAACTGTTCGTGTCTTACTAACAACAATATGAATTTTTGCATTATCATGATGCTGTCTTACATTTGTAATTGAAATGTTTTTTTTTGTTTTTGTACCTGCTCCATCGGATATGTCGTCGACCGTTCAGCGATTTGGAAATTACCGTTTCTAATTGCATCGACCGTTTCAAATAGCAACGACTATTTCAAACGACACCGACCGTTTTAAATGTCATCGATCGATAGAAATTGCATCGACTGTTTACGATACGGAAATGGCAGCGGCTGGCCTTGCATAAGAGGATAGCAGGTAAAGGTCAAATTAATTGTACCCTAATAGTAGTACGTCAAACTACCCGATGAGCCTGTCATGAGGGGTTGCTTAGTTACCTGCTCGTCATGAGGGGTTGCTAAGTTACCTGCTCGTCATGAGGGGTTGCTAGGTTACCTGCTCGTCATGAGGGGTTGCTAAGTTACCTGCTCGTCATGAGGGGTTGCTAGGTTACCTGCTTGTCATGGGGGGTTGCTAGGTTACCTGCTCGTCATGAGGGCTTGCTAGGTTACCTGCTCGTCATGAAGGGTTGCTAAGTTACCTGCTCGTCATGAGGGGTTGTTAAGTTACCTGCTCGTCATGAGGGGTTGCTAGGTTACCTGCTCGTCATGAGGGGTTGCTAGGTTACCTGCTTGTCATGGGGGGTTGCTAAGTTACCTGCTCGTCATGAGGGGTTGCTAAGTTACCTGCTCGTCATGAGGGGTTGCTAGGTTACCTGCTCGTCATGAGGGGTTGCTAGGTTACCTGCTCGTCATGAGGGGTTGCTAAGTTACCTGCTCGTCATGAGGGGTTGTTAAGTTACCTGCTCGTCATGAGGGGTTGCTAGGTTACCTGCTCGTCATGAGAGGTTGCTAAGTTACCTGCTCGTCATGAGGGGTTGCTAGGTTACCTGATCGTCATGAGGGGTTGCTAAGTTACCTGCTCGTCATAGAAGTATCGCCGTCCGTCGGCCGTGGTGAAGATCTTGATGCCCTGCTCGTCGATGGTGTAGGACACGCCGCCGCCGCGGTCGTCTGTGGAGTAGGTGATCACCCCTCCGTCCGGAGTGCGCCGGTCCCCGCCCTCGCCCGTCTCCGTGTAGTCGTAGATCACCACTCCACCCCTTTCCATGCAGACAAACGGGCAAACATGAGATATCCATTTCATACAGCCGTGACAGGTCCAGTCTGCTTATGTGCATCATGCAGAACACAACAAACATGAGATATCCATTTCATACAGCCGTGACAGGCCCGTCGCTTGTGTGCATCATGCAGAACACAACAAACATGAGATCTACATTTTATACAGCCGTGACAGGCCCGTCGCTTGTGTGCATCAGGGCACGACCCCACAAAGCCCTGCCCTTCTCGCTGCGGTAGCACTGGCTAGCCATTAGCCAATCACGTCGCCACGCACAGTTACGAGGCAACGGGATTGGCTGAAAACTTTGCCTCTGACAACAAGAGGGATAGACTCTGATTGGCTGCCCCACGCAGCGAGAAGAGCAGAACGCAGGCCGGCACGATGGGATCGTCAGTTGTACAGGCGGCGGGCCTGCTAATCTCCGTTGTTAACGGAAGGCCTACATGTAAGAATGGGTAGGGCACTGTTTTTGTAGCTTTTCTGTTGCGCTTAATCTATAGGCCATGTAGCAACTTGCTGCTCACAACTGCTACATAGATCAATATCAGTCCACTTGTACAATTTCAGCTTCAAGCACCAGCTGCAGGATGTGAGTCAGATGCGCGTGCATAGATGAAAACTGTTTCTGTCGTAAGGCCTACATGTAGGAATGAGTGGGACACTGTTTCTGTAGTTGTAACATTGACATGTATCAGTCCATTTGTCCAATTTCAGCTTCTAGCCATAGCTGTAGGTGAGTTAGTTACATAGATGAACAGAAACGAGCGCAGCCCTACCTGCCGCCGGTGGTGGTGCCGCCTGTGGTGCCCCCCGTCACGGTGGTGGTTGTGGTGACCGTGCCGCCCCCGCCCGTGGTGACCCTCCCGCCGGTGCCCGTGCCGCCCGTGACGGTGGTGCCCGTGGTGGTGCCCCGCCCGCCGCCCGTGCCCGTGATGGTGGCGATGCTGCCGAACCCGGTGTACGTACGAGGGTTGTACGTCGCCCAGCTCCAGTTCTACACCAATGGTAATGGACAATACTGAACAACCATGCCCACCGGTGCTAAATGCATAATGGTAGATACCTAGTTAACAATAAGATTCACATGCTTCTTCTCTGTTTCCAAAACATGCAAAATATTTTTCCAATAAACGACACATAGATGATTGCATATCATAGCACTCAGAGACGGCAGACTTCACCACCTCACCAAAGTGCTTTGTGAGTAGGCCAGAATCATCCACTCACCGGCAAACAGACACACCAAAAGTTTTCACAAAGGTTTTGGACCTTTCGGTCAATGTTAAAACGGAAATGCAGTCGAGGCTAATTTCCAAGTAGATCCTACGGTGCCACAAGATAGTATCAAAGCTGGCCAGGGAGTATAGCCGGCTAAGGGAGTCAAACGGCCTACGGGAGGTTTGATACTATACATTACGCACCGTGGATCTGGTTGGAGATTAGTCGAGGCAAATTTGATTGCTCGACCCGCCTCCCCCTGCTTCCCCTCCCTCCCCCTGAGGATGATATAGGAGGGTTGTCCACTTCTGAAGCATGCTCGCTGGTGGCTGATGAGGCCGATGGTCTACAGCTACGAAGGACGACAAGTACATTTTCCGCAGGCTCCGCCATCCTTACCTGCCAGTAGCCGTCGGTGAAGGATTTGTGGATGTGCCAGTACAGCAGGAAGGCGAAGGAGCAG
>NC_049982.1:3290526-3292578 GCF_000003815.2 Branchiostoma floridae
ATCGCCCCTGCCGCCGCCTGCGTCGCTCAGCACGCCCCGGTAGTACGCCTGGATCTCAGACAGGTTCAGCCGCCCGTCCTGTGGGGAAACAAGCACCGTCACCAGGAGTTACCGGACCCTACCCCCAACCCCGCCCCGGCCGCGTCGCCCCTGCCGCCGCCTGCGTCGCTCAACACGCCCCGGTAGTACGCCTGGATCTCCTGCAGGCTCAGCCGCCCGTCCTGTAGGGAAACAAACACCGCTTACAGTCACCAGGAGTTACCGGACCCTACCCCCAACCCCGTCCCGGCCGCGTCGCCCCTGCCGCCGCCCGCGTCGCTCAGCACGCCCCGGTAGTACGCCTGGATCTCGGACAGGTTCAGCCGCCCGTCCTGTGGGGAAACAAGCACCGTCACCAGGAGTTACCGGACTCTACCCCCACCCCGCCCCGGCCCCGCCCCGGCCGCGTCGCCCCTGCCGCCGCCTGCGTCGCTCAACACGCCCCGGTAGTACGCCTGGATCTCCTGCAGGTTCAGCCGCCCGTCCTGTGGGGAAACAAGCACCGTCACCAGGAGTTACCGGACCCTACCCCAAACCCCGCCCCGGCCGCGTCGCCCCTGCCGCCGCCTGCGTCGCTCAACACGCCCCGGTAGTACGCCTGGATCTCGGACAGGTTCAGCCGCCCGTCCTGTGGGGAAACAAGCACCGTCACCAGGAGTTACCGGACCCTACCCCAAACCCCGCCCCGGCCGCGTCGCCCCTGCCGCCGCCCGACCTACCTTCACGGCCCGGTAGTACTCTTGGATATCCTGCAAGTTCAAGCATCCACTCATACAATATCCCGCATAGAAAATACCTTGTCCTGGTTACTGTCGAACCCGAACCTGATGACCTATAACCTATGACCCACCGCGTCGGTATCTGCGTCCTGCACCATCCGTGCGGCCTGGTCCTGGTCCTGGTTACTGTCGAACCCAAACCTGATGACCTATAACCTATAACCCACCCCGTCAGTATCTGCGTCCTGCACCATCCGCGCGGCCTGGTCCTGGTTACTGTTGAACCCGAACCTGATGACCTATAACCTATGACCCACCCCGTCAGTATCTGCGTCCTGCACCATCCGTGTGGCCTGATCCTGGTTACTGTTGAACCCGAACCTGATGACCTATAACCTATAACCCACCCCGTCAGTATCTGCGTCCTGCACCATCCGTGCGGCCTGGTCCTGGTTGCTGTCGAACCCGAACCTGATGACCTATAACCTATGACCCACCCCGTCAGTATCTGCGTCCTGCACCATCTGTGCGGCCTGATCCTGGTTACTGTCGAACCCAAACCTGATGACCTTTAACCTATAACCTATAACCCACCCCGTCAGTATCTGCGTCCTGCACCATCCGTGCGGCCTGATCCTGGTTGCTGTCGAACCCAAACCTGATGACCTTTAACCTATAACCTATAACCCACCCCGTCAGTATCCGCGTCCTGCACCATCCGTGCGGCCTGATCCTGGTTACTGTCGAACCCAAACCTGATGACCTTTAACCTATAACCTATAACCCACCCCGTCAGTATCTGCGTCCTGCACCATCCGTGCGGCCTGATCCTGGTTGCTGTCGAACCCAAACCTGATGACCTTTAACCTATAACCTATAACCCACCCCGTCAGTATCCGCGTCCTGCACCATCCGTGCGGCCTGATCCTGGTTACTGTCGAACCCAAACCTGATGACCTTTAACCTATAACCTATAACCCACCCCGTCAGTATCCGCGTCCTGCACCATCCGTGCGGCCTGATCCTGGTTACTGTCGAACCCAAACCTGATGACCTTTAACCTATAACCTATAACCCACCCCGTCAGTATCCGCGTCCTGCACCATCCGTGCGGCCTGATCCTGGTTACTGTCGAACCCAAACCTGATGACCTTTAACCTATAACCTATAACCCACCCCGTCAGTATCCGCGTCCTGCACCATCCGTGCGCCCTGATCCTGGTTACTGTCGAACCCAAACCTGATGACCTTTAACCTATAACCTATAACCCACCCCGTCAGTATCTGCGTCCTG
>NC_049982.1:3292716-3348272 GCF_000003815.2 Branchiostoma floridae
CCCACAGGCTGCTGCCCAAATATGGCTGTGGAAAGGGGACGTCATGAAAAAAAAATGATCAGAATAGTAAACAGTAGTACAATGAGGTCGGCTCCTTTCAGGTGGTTCTTTGGATTTTTTTTTTTACTTCACCTGACCCAAGAACACCGTATAAGCAGACTGATCCCATAGCCCCGCCCATCTACGTCAAAACGTCGAAATGCAAAATTATAACATAAACATGTAAATATTTCCTGACATGCACACACTCATTGGTCTAACCGCTAATTGCCATGCTAAAAGTCTTTTAATGGCTGATGGACACATTCAGGACCCGGTGTGCACGTCTACTGTGACCATTTCCTTTCTGAAAGGTCAGGCTGAATGGCAACGCCAGTCACTGCAGTTCCTTACATGTGAACTCCATAAGACTCGCCCTAGATAGGTTTGTAAGTACTAGTGTGTTCCTTACATGTGAACTCGCTAAGAGTCACGCTAGTAAACATGCATAGTTCCTTACATGTGAACTCGCTAAGAGTCACGCTAGTAAACATGCATAGTTCCTTACATGTGAACTCGCTAAGAGTCACGCTAGTAAACATGCATAGTTCCTTACATGTGAACTCGCTAAGAGTCACGCTAGTAAACATGCATAGTTCCTTACATGTGAACTCGCTAAGAGTCACGCTAGTAAACATGCATAGTTCCTTACATGTGAACTCGCTAAGAGTCACGCTAGTAAACATGCATAGTTCCTTACATGTGAACTCGCTAAGAGTCACGCTAGTAAACATGCATAGTTCCTTACATGTGAACTCGCTAAGAGTCACGCTAGTAACTGTAGCTCCTTACATGTGAACTCGCTAAGAGTCACGCTAGTAAACATGCATAGTTCCTTACATGTGAACTCGCTAAGAGTCACGCTAGTAAACATGCATAGTTCCTTACATGTGAACTCGCTGAGGGACAGCAGACCGTTGTCGTCCGTATCGTACTCGTCAACGAAGTCCTGAAAAAAGGAAACAACAGTAACAATAAGTGACATCGATTCTAAACTCTAAAATATGCTGATTTCAACCTTCATTACTGACAGAAACTGTCAATGAACCCATATATAACTTGATATGACCCTGTTTGAATGCCTTCCTCCTTGTTGGACTGCCCAGATGATATGCTGTCTTTGTTCTTGTGCCTTTCTTGTTACTGTGCCTTCATTGCCTTCAGAGTTTGTTTTTTTTTCTGATGCCGTAAATTTCGGTGGGGTGATGAAGGTTACATATCCAGGTCATGGAGTAATCATTACCAAAGTTGGTAGACAAGAAACTGGTTACATTTGGTAAAACGTACATAACTTTTGCAGCTGTTGAGTATATCTATATCTACATGTTTCTGCAAGGGCAAAACCCGCGCGGGGCATTACGCCTAACGAAGTATGGTGTTGCCCTGATGCTGTCGGTTGTGGTGCAGCAAATTAAAAAAAAAAACGATGGTCCATAAGAAAAATAAATAAACGTGAGTGAGGTGATTCTTTATTGTCAGTCTGGGCCTGGTACTAGAGATTTGTGGTGCTTGGCAACAGTGGCTTCAAACTGTTCTGTCGACTTTTTAGGCACGATCTACACACAGTTTTTCCCGATATCCTCTCGCCGACAGCTTTTTTTCATCGTCTAGATGGAACTACTATATCACCAATACGATATCGGGAAAATTTCTCCGGAAAGGTCCGGACCATTCGTACGAATACTACGATACCTTACCGATAGCTTAGCAGGGGTCCCCGATAGCTTAGCAGGGGTCCCCGACAGCTTCGCGCGCGCGTGTAGATGCTTCCCGACTTCGGGAAGGCTCATTAGCATATAACGCTATGTGGAAAATCACGCTATATGTTTATGACTGCAAGCGCCATGGGTGTCCGGCCCCCTACGTTCTAGATCCCTCCCGACATCTCCACAGATATCGGTAAAAACTGTGTAGCCTCTACCGCATAATTAAAACAGAAACGCAGTGATGAGCACGTTTGGGCTGATCCGAGCTTACCTCTACCACTGTCTCGTACATGAAGTCGAAGTCGGCAGGGTACAGGTAAGCCGCGAACTCGTCCTTAGAGAGGAACCCGTCAGCGTCCCGGTCCGCCCGCTTCCAGCGCCGCTCGTCCCGCGCCATCATTTTCAGGTACGTCTGACAAGTCGGGTCCAGCTCGCTCTCGGGCCGCCCTGCAACGGAGAAAACCTGCACTTAACTTTACGTCCGTTAGGGGGCGGTTCTACACGAGTTACGTCTGGCAGGTCGGGTCCAGCTCGCTCTCGGGCCTTCCTGCAACGGAGAAAACCTGCACTTTACTTAACGTCCATTAGGGGGCGGTTCTGTCCGGTCCGCCCGCTTCCAGCGCCGCTCGTCTCGCGCCATCATCTTCAGGTACGTCTGACAAGTCGGGTCCAGCTCGCTCTCGGGCCGCCCTGCAACGGAGAAAACCTGCACTTTACTTCACGTCCGTTAGGGGGCGGTTCTGCACCAGGTACGTCTGGCAGGTCGGGTCCAAGTCGTTCTCGGACCTTCCTGGAATAATATTACTAATAATGGAGTAAACATGCACTTTACTTCACGTCCGTTAGGGGGCGGTTCTGCACGAGTTACGTCTGGCAAGTCGGGTCCAACTCGTTCTCGGACCTTCCTGCAATGGAGAAAAGAATCTGTACTTTACTTAACGCCCGCTAGGGAGCGGCTCTGCGCAATATACGTGCTGAAAGTGTCCGCGCCAACTTTGGAAGGTTTCTCCAAGCCGTAAAGCCGAAAGCTCAAAGGTGAAAAGCTGAAAGCTTGAATTGGTCTGAAACCGACGGAATTTGGCAGTTCTGGCAAATTAGTCCCTAGTACAATCCTCTCCGGACTAAAAGCTGTCACAACTCGGTAAGCAGGTCGCAGGAAAGGTCCTACGGGCTACTGCGGGAAAACTCCTGTTACAGGGCACTCACCTTGTTTTGGGCGATTTCCAACATCCATTCGGCCTTAAAGGGAATCTAATTGGGATTTACTCCAAATCCCGGGCTTAATGCAAAATATGAGGGTGTGCATGGGGGAGGGTCATGATGGTAAAGCTTAACGGTAAATTGACGCGCGTCCCAGACACTCTGTTATGGATTCGTGTATCCAGTAGACTGTGAACAGCGACACAACCGGACGTTTCGTAGTGACTTTTGGGCAGTAAGTGACTGGAACAAGCTACAAACACACATTATCACTGCTTCAGCACTCACCAGCTTCAAGATGGGGTTGGTCCACCCCATGTCCCAGACGTAAGTCAGTATGCGGCCTTGTATATAGTCACACAGAAACCTTCTTTTTTTTTTGGTTTTGTTCGCTGCACTTTGCACTTCATTTTTTTCCGTTATAGCTCCACCTCACGCCACCGGCCGCACGGTACCAGCACCTCATCTGAACGTGATACCCTTACAGAGGGTTTTGTTCAGTAAGTGATTGAGATTGAGATCTTCGGTGGCAGAATCCGGCCAAGGGCGAACGCAGGACCGCCTTGGCCGGCAGTTACGGTGTTGCCACCGGAGATCTGCTTGAATATTATCTTTATCTTTATTCAAGTTGTAACAAAACAACACAATGTAGGCACTAGGCAGCGAGACTGGTATCGTGGCCACCGACATATAAATATACAATACAAAATGAACATGTATATATACAAGTAATAAAATAGGAAAATTATTACAATAAAAGCAGGTAAAGCTAACACTTGTGCATGACTAGCTAAAGATTTATTACTATATGTCCTGCTAAACAATGGAGAAGCTGCAGTTTTGTTGGCAGACGGCAGAGGGAGACACGTCATTAACGAAAGAGGAGTTAGACGCGGAGTTAAATGTCCCACTTTCTTGACGCTAAGCGGAAAAACGATCTCACCTTGTACGGAGTTATAGGTCTGTAGCCGCATGTCCCAGCTCAGCCGGCCCGCGCCATTGACGTCATACAGGCCCCACACCCTGTCCACCTCGTCATCCAGCTGCCGACCAATCACAGCGCCGAACCAGGCGGCCAGCTCCTCCTCCGAGCAGACGCCGTCCCCGTCCCGGTCCATGATCCCGTACACGACCCTGTAGGGTAAGGGTTAGGTTGGTTAGTTAGATCAAGGAGGTTAAAAAAAACACTGGTTAGATCCTTTACCTAAATCTAAACCTGACACTAACACTAGCCCAAACCTAACCCTAACTCTAACCTTACCCCGTCCCGGTCCATGACCCCGTACACAACCCTGCACGGTTAATGTTCAGGTTAGCCACATCCACTACCTAAATCTAACCCTAACCCAAGTGTAACCCTAACCCTGCATTTACCCGTACCTAATCCAAGCCCTAGCACCAACTCTAATTTTACCCTTACCCCGTCCCGTACACAACTTTGCACGATAATGGTCAGGTTGGTCATCCCCATTACCTAAATCTAAACCTAAGACTAACACTAGAAAAGATACTAACCCAAACCTAGCCCTAATCCTAAACTCCAAGCAGCTGCCAGATTTTTAAAAAATACCTTTCCTCACAACCTAAGACCTAAGTGTCTCTCTATTGGAATAATTATCTTCATTGTGTAGTATATATGCACTTGAATCTATTTTAGATGGAAGGATGCCTACAGAATCTATTATAGGTGTGTTTTCGGTCAATTCTGAGACTTGATGGCCTGGGGCCAATCAGGAACTCACCCGATTCTCCTGATGGCTTCGCTCTGTGTGAGCGAGTCGTCGACGTCACGTCCGGTCAGGATGGGGCAGCGCGCACTTCCGGGAGCGCCGAAGGGGCGGATCTGCCTGCCCACCCTGCTGGGAGCGGAGGAGTCACTCCCTTCCTCCGGAGCAACGGAGTCACTCTCCTCCTCCTCATCGGAAGTTTCCTCTTCTTCTTCAGAGTCTTCCTCACTGCCATCGTCCTCCTCATCTTCAGGGTCCTCCTCATCTTCCTCCCCCGCCTCCTCCTTCTCCTGCTCGTCCTCTAAGTTCCTATCCTCCTCCCCGCCGTACTTCACGCTGTTCTCCTCCAAGGCGTTTCTCTCCTCCTTGGGAATTTCCTTCCCGTCGCTGGCGAAAGTCAAGACGAGCAGGGAGATCAGCAGCACCAGAGTCCTCATGGCGAATTCTCCGGAAGGTATTCACGTCAGGTGACTAACGAACACCTCTCTCAGGTGACGGGTAATGGCTTAGGCGTCAACCAGGTGAGGCTACTACCGTAGACGTCGCTCAGGTGAGGTTAGTGCCGTAGGCGTTTTCCAGCCACAGGTGAGGTACCTGGCGCAGACGTGCGGTCCTCCTCGGCACGACGCAGTGAGGACACCACTCAGCGACGAACGGCTGTACCTGCAGGGGGGAGGGGGGCATCGTCACTACAACCCTGTAGAACAGAGAACTCTACATAAAAAAAGCAATAACGTTACCTGTTGCTTTCCACTTCACAAACCTACCATGAAACAATCTTCCTAGACCGCGGCCCGTTGGCGGAGTCGCAGCGTAATAAATCGGATGTATGTTACCCGCAATTGTTGTAATGAGGAGATCGTGTAAAACGCATAAACATGACTCAAAAGACAAAAAAAGACATTATTCTTCAGAGCTGAAGAAACCATGGCGGATGCCTGGTGAAAGCTTCTCACCGCAAGCATTTTCGTCGTGGGTACTAGTTTGATTTTCCTGTCAGCGCTAGTATAATCATTATTCTTATCGATGAAATTCGTTGAGCTCTGTCAAATTGCTCGGCCGCAGCGATGCCACTATAGTGACACTGCGGTTCCCAGACGAAGGGCGGAATTTATCAATTTCTTGTTTCATTTGTTGTTTGAGTATTGGACAATACATCTTCGATCGATCTAGTCTTTGTTGGCGCGTGTTTCTATCCACTGTAGATCGCCTCGTACAAAACTGTTCCCAAAACAAAGTCAACAGCCTGTTTCGGATTAACTAGTAACGTTACAAGGCCGGGACTGCCCATGATGTTCTCATAGGCACGCTCAACGAAGATGCATCGAAAGGGAACCATGACGTCACAGATGTGCGGCAAAACGTAGAAATGCAAAATAAAAACACAAAAATGCAATTATTTTACGGACACGAATAATAGCAAGGCAATTAGCGAGTTGACTAATGGGGAATGGTCAAATCGATTATAATTGGTTAAACTTGCACTGTAAAGTTTGTTACTTCCTGTTGTTTTATGGTTGCCATGGCAACGTCAAGTTCAGGTTAAAGGCCAATGGCGTTTGAAAAAGGTTGCATGCCTGCTACATTAGACACAGGACGGCCCGGACAATTCTCAGCCAACAAGGTCAAGGTCAGGTGAGAGGTCACACGGAGGTCATTAGGGGTCAAACGGAGGTGGCGCGGAGGTTTGTGGGTACGGTGGGAACTGTCATAAAATGGTAACAGGTCTCCATCTAACTCACAGATCATCAACTTAGAAAAAAAACAGGAAGGTTTCTCCAAGCCGGAAAGCTGAAAGCTCCGAGGTGAAAAGCTGAGATATTCAATTGGTCTGAAGCCGACGTAGTTTGGCAGTCCTGGCAAATTAGCCCTATTTCGGTCCTCTCCGGAACAAAAGCTGTCACAACTCGGTAAGCAGGTCGCAGGAAAGGTCCTGCAGGGAAAACTCCAGTTACAGGATATTAAACCTGCTTTGGACAATTTCCAACAACCAGTCGGCAATCTCATAGAGCCTAGCAGCAGAAAAGCCTTTGTTCCATCCAAAATATTAGGGTCTGCGATTGTGTGTGTGTTTGGGGGGTTGGGGGCGTCTAAAGGGTAAATTCGGTTATTCAGGTTAAAGGCCAATGGCGCAACTGTAAGGAAACGTTAACGTTCCAACACACATCGCTCTAGATTTGAGTACTGGGTATCTTACACTGTGGCACAACCAGGCATTTCGTAGGGACTTTGTGGCAGTCAACGCAGACGGAATATGAAGAACTTGACAAAAACGCCATGCAGACCCTCTTTTATTCCCAGGACCCAATGGGGGCCACTTGACAGTTATACATATAGAGCCAGGTTTGAGAGGCCACAGGTTGTCACAGGTGTTTACGTCGCTTGTTGCCTGGTAACAAAAGCCCGTGGATTTTGCAGGCATGTCATCAGGAAACCCCAAACATTCCGTCTGTCGCGTTCCTTCAACACTAACCGCGTGATATTCTGTGAAGTCGGTTCTCACAGGAGCTAGGCGCTAAGGAGGCGATCAAGACCTGGGGTTGAACCAAGACGCACGGGTTTTATTCCCACAGGATCACCGCCGCTGGCTGATCTAAAGTCAAAGAAATTTCAGCGATAAGAGGGCGTGAAGACGTCTCCAAATGTTACACATGTGTTCTCCGCACCTTTCCGTGCAATGGCACCTCGCTTGTGTTCATGTCTAAAGCCCCCTTTACAAATCAAGAATTTAGCTCGGCCGAGTTGTCAGCGATCTCTAAGTTACGAGGAGGCATGACCCTGATGCCGACGAAGAAACTCTGCCATTTGTTCGTAGGCATCCGAGTCATGCCTCCTCGTAATTTTGAGCTCGCTGAGAACTCGGCCGAGCTAAATTCTTGATTTGTAAAGGGGGCTTTACCGCACATGGACTTTACGCGTTAGGCCAACGTCACATTTCCAAACCGGGGCCCGGCCGGATTATTTGTGAAAACGAAAAATACAAATGTACACGTAAAAATATACAAAGTGATGTCCACGACTACGTCTTGTGTAGTTTGGTGTCTTTTATATCATACTTTTCGTTCCCGAAAGCTGCCCGGCTGGGCCCCGGTTTGGAAATATGAGGTTGACCTTACTCTTAGTCTTACTAGCTATAGGAACCGAAAAATAGAAATACACGCATACAAAATATGAGATACGAACAAAACGTGCAAAGGACGAGCAAAAACAAATGAGAAAACATATTAGCGCCCAGTCACAATCGTACGACGGCGGGTCTGTGATTGGGAACTGGGACATCCTTGAAAATTCGCTGTTGAGCCGGATCAGGGAATCTTCTGTTACGTTTTCGTTCAGGTAGCCTGGATGCCAGACTATTTCCAGGGCTAATAAGGCCTGAGCCTCTCTGTTCTAGGGCCATCATACCCATAAGAAAATTCTACAACAACCCCTGAGTTAGACACCACACGGTAGATATTGTAGGATCTTATAGATATTATTGAGATCGGGGTAAGTGCCAACTGGCGATGCTGCATTCCAGGACACATGTTTCCTGGAACTGGAAGCGATCGATCCCGGAGCGAGCCAGGCTGCCTCGCAGCGGTCGGTACAACACGTCGGCTGTCGGCCATCAACACTGGGAGATAGACACATGTACATAACAACGGGCAAGCATGTGTAGAAATTCAGAGGGGTGAGTAAGAACAGAAAGAAACAACATCCCGACTCCCGGGATTCGAACCCGCGCCGAACCCGGGCAGCCGGATCACAAATCCAACGTGCAAACCACAACACCAAAAGCTCAAGAGCTGTTGGCGTGGTCAGTTTGGCAGCGCTAGAACCCCACTGTTACACATGTATCTGTATCAGTGTAAACCCCGGGGGGTTCCACCAGTCTCCCAGTAAACTTCCAGACAAACTTCTGAGTAACTGTGACGCACGTCTTAGACTTCCCAAAACATAAGTATCGCCGATCACCGATTTTTTCCACTGTGGATACGAGAATCCTTGACAAGGAAAGGATGACCAGCCCTATAAGAGGAATAGGTTCGAGACCTCATACCGGTACGAAATATCTTTAAACTTTGCATATATATCTACAAGTTGTCTCAATGATGATACAAGTTACACTGCAATTAGCATAATATAATTCAAATGATGATTTTCTTTACCAAAATAACTAACATGGTATGTGAAAGTTGAAGGGGCTACCCACCTGTTTTGAGATGAATATTATAAAATAATAAATAAAGTCCTTTTCTTTGGCAGAATCCCATGTTTGGATTTCATCCTATGATATGCAAATGACTTGTGCATTTACATAATCCTTGCATACTGATGTACACCTCTATTTTAAACATGTCAGATCAATGTAATGCATTTTCACCATTTACCACGAAGACTTACTCTATTGTACTCTCACATTATTTATGCAAACCAGACACTAATTTGTATCTGTAATTGTTCCACCATGCATAAATATGTACAAAGCTTTTATATTCGATATAACCAAATTAATAACTAATAACACTGCTTTACAAATATGATCACATGTAAATCTAGTGCACCCTTGCCAAAAGCAAACACATTTATTTCTGTCGCTAGACCATATCTATTGACCTTGAAACGATTAGGTGGCCGGCCCGTTACAGATCCTGACAGCACAGACCAGGACGAAGCTAATTGGATAAAGCTGTCTGGCGTTACTTCCGGTTCCTGACCTGAAAACTGCCATGACTATCCGGGTCATTAACCTCAGCGGCCGGAGGGTCACCTCGGGTCGTGACCTTTGACCTGCCTGTCCATGAACACCGTTGTTACAGCTGGTAGATCGGCGTGAGACAGGCTGAAGGTCATGACCTTGTCGTCCCGATCGTTAACCCGTGACCCGGGGTCTCGTTAGTTCTGCAGTGTGAGAGGTAGACAGGCGGGACTGTGTTCCACAGAAACCCAACATGCTGCAAAAATCACACCACAGCCAAACGGAATGATATTATAAAATATCAAGAGGGAGCTTTGACTTGCAACTGACTTCAGTGGAATCCAGGACCAAGAGCTATCTACAACTCAAAGTTCACGACCACAGCATGTCCAGAACGACATATCAAACGCGAAAGTTCCGCAGCAAGTTCAAGGTCTCATCTACCACGTACCAAACATGAAGGCAATCCATCTTGGCATTCTGGAGTTATGCCGGTCGACTGCACACATACACAAACACAAACACTACGGAAAACATAACCTTCTGGCGAAAGTAATTAAGACCTTGGTACGACCGAGCACAACAGACCGAGAACTCCTGCACTTTGGTGACGTTTTGTGCCCAGGAAACGGTCTTATCCTCCTTCTCAGACTGCGTTGACTCGCGATATTCAAAACCTAGACTACGTAACATACTCTCACTTTCCGGATCTGCCGCAAGAGTCAACAGTTAAAGTAATCATTTTGCAAAATTGTCTTCCAGTGTTGAGTTATATCTGTCCCCCACCCCCCCACCCCCCCCCCTCCTCCTCTCAAAAGAACCAGGAAGTCCAGCTGAGGACTAGGTCGGTAGGTAAGGAGGTAAGGCTTTCTAAAGCCAGGGGAGGTCAGGAGAGGGAGTTTCGGCTCGCCACAAAAACGCGCGCGAGCGAAATAAAGTTTCTCACCCTAAAATAAACGCAGGAAGTCTGCGAAGCTGAGAAACCTGAAGTCCATTCACATCAACAAATCTCGGCCCACTATCCGACACTTGCCAGAACTGCGCCTTGATCCTGGGAACTCAGATATCACAGAAATCAGACCCAGCTGCGGACTGACAGGCTCGATACTCCAGCCTCACGTCTTGATGGTTTGCTGAAGGGTTTAGCCAAGACTTTATACCAAAAATCTGGGAGATCAACTCCGGATCGCAGCACACTGCACGGCCGGCGCACATGGCCCCAAAGAAAAACAAGAACAAGAGTTCTTTGGTCTCAAGTTGTTCAAAGTGTGCAAGACTTATCTATCACCAAAGCAAAGACGTCTATTGGCCGTTGCGAAGCTGTTAAAAGACTTAGCTTCACAAGATGTGAAATCCATCCAGATTTCACAATATTTTAACATATAACGTTATTAGAACAATGTTGTTGTTGTTGTTGTTGTCCTCATTTAACGTCTATCATTTCGCTAGACGTGGTCTCTTGGTGCTGGGTAACAACAAAAGTCGATGTCCGTACGGTCTGCTACAAACTAACAAAGTTTAACTACAAAATCTAAATACAAATAAACCACAGCACCCTGCTATCATTACTACACATGATAGACCAATACACTCAGATTTGTAATACAGTAGAAGCCAGTTAATTGCACAAAAGATTAAGGCACACTTCTGCTTATTGCACTGAATGCCCAAGTCCCAAACCGGTGCGGTCCAGCATTATAACTTCGCATTATTGCACCACCCGGATAATTGCACGAAATACGCTAGCAGATGGGGTGTGCAATTAAACGGCTTCTACTGTATAATGATACAGTCAGGGGAAGCAGCCACATGAGCAGGCGGCGTGTCTACTTTTGTTCGTCTCCATTCTAGCCTTGATTCTGTCATCCTTATTCCCCTAACGCTACAAACGTATCCCACATGTTATATGAACTTCAGGTCACCCTCCCGAGGATTAGGGGGGAGGGGGGTAAGAGCTGTATACTCACCTCTTATTGACCTTGACTTTTCTGTCACCTAAGTCTTCCTAGATGGGCGCAGTCGTGAACATGTAGAGCTAATACAAAAACAAACCCAGAGGATGGAAATGGGCAAAACTCCAGCACAGATTCATCCCAGGACACCGACATGGCGAGAAACCTCGGAGAATCATTTCGTTCTGGTCAAGGTCGCTGTCAAGGTCATAAACACCGTGTAAACACCAACAGCACGTAACAAGTGTAAAAAAAAAATTTACTACATCGCAGCAGCAAGTAAAAAAGTGTTTTAAAACACCGCAGCAGCACGTGAAATAACGTGTAAAAAGTTTTAAAACACCGCAGTAGTACGTGAAATAACGTGTAAAAAGTTTTAAAACACCGCAGCAGTACGTGAAATAAGGTGTAAAAAGTTTTAAAACACCGCAGCAGTACGTGAAATAAGGTGTAAAAAGTTTTAAAACACCGCAGCAGCACGCAGTAGTACGTGAAATAACGTGTAAAAATTTTTAAAACACCGCAGCAGTACGTGAAATAAGGTGTAAAAAGTTTTAAAGCTAACCTGTCCCTATTTGCTGACTTCAGCACATACTCCCTGTCTGTCCGTCACTGCGCCTGTCACGCTCAATCTCGCTCTTTCTCGTCATCCCATCTGCAGTACTACAAAAGCCACTAGGGGACCCCAATTTTTTGCCATTCCCATGTGATCCCATGTCAATAAGATCGAGACGACAGATAGAACGAACGGGTCAACGAATAAACAATAGATAGAATTCCCCACAGTAGGAATCAGAGGGTGGTCAGAAAAGGACTTCATGGACATACTGCCATGACTGTGGGTTACTAGAGTTCATTCGCGTCTTGCTCAGTTGCTAAATTGGTCTTTACGAGGACCGCCGGTCTGGGTTAGGTTAACCAGGCATGTTCAGCAGTCACGCCGGGTTAGTGTGATTACAGGGAATTATGTACCCTGGGGGCCAGCCGGCATCGGGCAGCTAGGACAGTTTATTCGGTGGCCCAAGACAGTCAGTCCGCCGATCTCACATTAGCGCTCCGGGGGATTTAAGCCCGAAGGAAGTCCACCTGATCCTTTGGGCTTAAACTCCCCGGAGCACTAATGTGAGATCGTCGGCCTGACTGCCTTGGGTCCCTATGCAAAACTTGCTAGCTACCCAATCCTGTCTGGCACCCAGGGTAGGAATTCCGGGAACCCCTGGCGATGGTTTCTAATCAAAGAGACGACCTCTGTTAAGTCTTCTCCTGTGAATGCAAAATTAGGTACATGTGGTGTTGCACGTATTGAACATAGCACTTAGCCACTCGTGCAGGAATGTACATTAAAGAACATTATCTATTTATTTATTGGTTTGGCTGATCGGAACACACAGCCAGGGCCCAACTAGCCTATGGCTATTACCCTGCTGACAAAAACAGAGACAATACATATGGATTTGAACAGGATACTTATCAATAACAAATTCATTTCTTAACCTTGCCGCTATCTTTACGGTGCTGGGAGTGTAACCCGTCTGCCCAGTTCATGATTAGCGCACGCCGTGGAATTTTTACAGGGTCGGAATCTCAAAGGGCTACCTATAAAGACAGGCTGACAGAAACAGGCCCATACCTAGCAGACTGGTAAAAAAAGCCCTAAAGCCGACCAGAGGAGAATGGTGACCTGGTTAGCGATCCTTCTGTTATCAGCATGCGAGAGCTAGAGAGGTGCAATAGGGACAGACTGTGCTGCACATGTGGGTATGGACCCTTACTGGTAATGTATGATACGTGTTGGACTATAAGCTGTGTCAAAGTCTTACACTTAAGTTAAGACCCAGACAGAAATGGTTTCTTTCCGTCCCGGCGACTTTCTGCCCTTCCGGTGTGCGCTATGCCGTGTCGAAAGTTGCAATCTGCGCCAGTCTCGACACCTTCAGTCTGCAGCGAAAACGACTTCATGTCAAATCACTTTGTTTTCTTTTCCTCAAACCATACCGCCTGTGTTGTAGAGATATGTAGATGTTTATTGAGCGTACATCTAAAACACATATATTCATTCCGAAAAGATAGGAACAAAATAGGGGTAAAGAAAATGAAACGAAAATAGAAAATTCTTCGAACACTAGCAAAGCTGGTTCTGTCCCCTTTCGCGACGAGCAAGGGCATTCCAGACGGCCCCCTAAGTTCACAACAACTAAGAACATTACGGACAGTCCCCTTCAGCTGAGCGGCGGGCGGCAAGCGTCCCACAACCAAGAACATTCCGGACGGTCCCCGTCAGCTGAGCGGCGGGCGGCAAGTGTCCCACAACCAAGAACATTCCGGACGGTCCCCGTCAGCTGAGCGGCGGGCGGCCAAGTGTCCCACTTAACCCCGTCTTGGACTCCGTGACGTCTAAGAAGAAAATCTACAAGGCGCCCACCTTTGTCAGCGCTGGTTGCCCTCCGTAACGTCATGAAAGCCCAGGGAAACTTTTGTGGAATAAAAGAAATAGACAGAAAAAGAAAAAAAAAAAAACAACGAAAAGAGACCCTAGTGAGGATGGCAACCGCGCCGTGGTAAAATCCCTCTATCCTTTCTTCTGCCCGATATTTTCGTTCCCAGGGTTCCGTTTGTTTTGATGCCGTCCCACGCGCAACCGTGTTGACAACCGGAGACAGCTAACGCCTCCATCAGGGGGAAAACGATCCGCAGTGGCGGGGGAGGAAAACATGTTATTTATACTTTGGGGGACAACTTTGGGCCGTGGCCTGGGGTGGCCCTATCTGCCACTGGCACACGCGGCTTTTCAGGGTAAGTAAGGAGGTAACACAACCCTTTCCGCGGGCTGACTCCCCTTGCCATCATTCCTGATCACTCCTTTTTTGTAGGCCCCGGAGCCGAGGAGCTGGCCTGTGTAGGCCCTGGAGCCGAGGAGCTGGCCTGTGTAGGCCCTCGAACCGAGGAGCTGGCCTGTGTAGGCCCTGGAGCCGAGGAGCTGGCCTGTGTAGGCCCTGGAGCCGAGGAGCTGGCCTGTGTAGGCCCTGGAGCCGAGGAGCTGGCCTGTGTAGGCCCTGGAGCCTCGGAGCTGGCCTGTGTAGGCCCTTGAGCCTAGGAGCTGGTCTGTGTAGGCCCTGGAGCCTCGGAGCTGGCCTGTGTAGGCCCTGGAGCCTCGGAGCTGGCCTGTGTAGGCCCTTGAGCCTAGGAGCTGGCCTGTGTAGGCCCTGGAGCCTCGGAGCTGGCCTGTGTAGGCCCTAGAGCTGGCCTGTGTAGGCCCGTAGAGCCGAGGAGCTGGCCTCGCCCTGTGTAGGCCCTGGAGCCTCGGAGCTGGCCTGTGTAGGCCCTAGAGCTGGCCTGTGTAGGCCCGTAGAGCCGAGGAGCTGGCCTCGCCCTGTGTAGGCCCTGGAGCCGAGGAGCTGGCCTGCTTGACTCCTGTGTGACCTTGATTCTTTACCTATCTGGTTGATGTAGTCAAAGAAGTCATTGCTACTCTTCTTAGCCTGCAATAAGTGTAGGAGCTGGCCCATGTACATGTATGTAGGCGCTGGAGCCGAGGAAAAGTCTAGCATCCAGGTCACATTTCAGCGAGATTATCGGTCTAGCCTCCTTAACAGCCTCTGTGATCGTGAGTCCGTAATGAAGAATAATGACGTACCAGCTGAGTTGGGGACTGGTGGGTTTGTCGTGCCCACGTGCACAGCGGGGTGCGCTGTGACACGAGGGGAGGTGAGACTGTGACGCGGCTTCAAGTTCGGGTGGTTCGGTGAAACCAGAAGCAGCTGTGACCCGTCATGACAGAATAACGCACTTCCTACAGGCTCAAGCGCTACGCTGCAATCACATAAAAACACGTAGGAAGGTGAATGTGACTGCACGGTCAGGCACCCTCGTCATGGTCTCTTCTTTACGTCTTAAAACTAGTACCTTGCGACGTTTGTTAGGGCATGATTATAACGTCATGCGATCATCGTACGATTTTGGATGCCATAGATTTTCAAGCAAGCTGTGACAGAACCAACCAACGAAAAGAAATCCTTTTGTTTAGTAAGATACTTTACAGGAAACGTGCATGGCTGTCTCCAAATTAGCATATGTGACCGCGACCTTAGTAACTGTTTACATCGCATAAAGCTGTGTACATGGCAAGTTTCAAACGTTACGTGAGAACAGGTGTGTAGAGTTATGTGCTTCGTCCTTGACGTTCTTGCGTGCGAACTTTGGTCACCTGGGCTGCCCCCACCGCCAAGTTCATGCGTGACGCATCCCGGGCGGAATGCACGCCGTGCTCGGGCGCGAGTTTCACGGAACCAGCTGCGATGTACCTGGTGCATGTACATCTACATACGGGTTATCCCCCAAATAGCCTCACAAAGTGTGTGTGGGGGGGGGGGGGGGGGGGGGCAATCCGACCCGACACCATCCATACGTCCCAACTCGTCATCCGGCTGGAACTATTACTAACGTTACGTCTCTGCCAAGTTCCCATGGGCATCCATGTACCAACTCCGAGGAGAGTACAGGCGACAAGTCCAGGCACTACACAGGCCAGCTCCACGGCTACAAAATGACCCCTAGGAAACTATAACACAGGCCCCCCACTAGACCGAGACACATGCCTGTGTAGCCCATGGACTCAGTCTGGCATCAAAACAAAACAATTAACTCCTCATTCGGGCTCGAATTTCCCGCTTTCCCTGCCAAGTTCCCCCCATGATACTGGGTAACCTGTTAGGGAAGAATGTCGCAACACGAGCTCACAGTCGGGGCAAATCAGGATAATCCCCGGAGTGAAACCAAACGGTTGGACACGTGTATACTATACTATACTATACTATACTACACTATACTATACTATACTACACTATACTATACTATACTATACTATACTACACTATACTATACTATACTATACTATACTATACTATACTAGTACAGCAGAGTAGAGTAGAGTAGAGTAGAGTAGAGTAGAGTAGAGTAGAGTAGAGTAGAGTAGAGTAGAGTAGTACTGGTACATTTTCCTGTGCAACGGTTGGGCACCTATCCGTGTATACTAGTATAGTATAGTATAGTATAGTATGGTATGGTATGGTATAGTATAGTATAGTATAGTATAGTATAGTATAGTATAGTATAGTATAGTGTAGTGTAGTATAGTGTAGTATAGTATGGTATAGTATAGTATAGTATAGTACAGTATATTATGTCATACCTTTGACGCGAAAACGTTCATTACGGGTGTTCCGGATTGTGTGATAACTTCCGTATCGCACAGGTTCGAAAGTTGTATCACACAGGATTCCTTAGAGTAAATCGAACCATTTCGAGCGGGCGAATACCTGATTCGGACGTTACAACATTGCTGTTGTAACACTTTTTGTTCGAGGGCACCAAATTTGTTCAACTTCTGGCACATTTTGCATCAAAACATGGGTTTTCTCACGTGGGTATGACAGAAATAAAATACAACACGGTGTATTCCGCATCACCCTCGGTCCCAGCCCTCCCGCGGGTCGGATCACCCTCCGGCCTTCGGGCGTTTTTCAATTCTGTACGGTTGTTTGTGTTTCTGAGCTTAACGAGTCATATAGAAAACGGTACAAAATAGAAAGCTCGATAAAAACGTCTAAAACCGTCAGAAACAGCCTGGGCCTAACCTCTGCTTGGAGAGCAGATAATATCTACCTGTAATACAGACTAGGTTGAGATAACCTGGCGGGGATTCCATCGGAAGTACATGACACAACCGACAATTCACATTCTACAGCAACCATTTAGGTCATCAATCTCAACATAGCTTTAATAATATAATTTGGCTGACACATTCGACACTGCGTGTCCGTAAAACAAGGTCACTTCGTTACCCAGTCTCACGTCTCACAAAGTCGAGAACGTCGGCTGTAATAGTTGAGAAGATTTATTGGCGACCTCCGCAGCTGGGTATTAAGTTCTGCCCGTACGTTCCGAATGAAACTGTATCGTAGCATACTTCAACAAGGCTAGGTGACCTTGAGAACAAAGTTTGATCCCTAAAATCGCGCGAGGATCGAGGCCAATAATGTGTGACCTGACAATACTGTCATTCAGAACTCGCAGGCTCGTTGGCCGTACCAAGAATGGACCGATCCTGTCGAACGCCATATCGAACTATTTTATTTCCAAAACCTCCGTCAAAAACTGCCCCCCCCCCCCCAACCCTGGGACAAAAATGGCTATTTATTGACGGAGGTGTTCGAAATGGAACCATGATCGAACAGGGGGAGGAGTTTTGGGATTGGTCCATAGGGCCGATACAGAAACCTTTTTACACAAAAACTGTAGGCCTAACTCGAGAGATGGTGGATCTGATCAACGATAACTACCGCTAATCGCAGCAGAATCTGGAGCGGTGGAATGTGGAAAATGTCGCCGACTCCTCATTAGATACAGGTCGTTAGTCCGGGAGAAAACAAGGCCCCGATGGACGCTTAGGTTTGGTTTGGGCGGACTTTAATCCGTCACAAGTTTCCCCATACCTGCCTCCATACGGGGCAGTTAATGTACCCGCCCCGCCCCCCCCCCCCCCCCGTTATAGACCCCCTAATGGTACCCCCCTTATGGGCTGTTTTGATAGGTTATAGTTACTGCATGGTCCCAAATAAAGACTGAAGACTTGACCCGTGACGGCTGGGGGTAGTGAGAGCCCGGCCGGCCACATACATCGCACGGTTTACTGGTACCCTGATGGGGATTTCAGGCGAGGTAACCTGAAAATCGTCGAAACACATGAGCCATGTTTCATAGGATAATATGAATTTTTGACACAACCTGTCCTGTTCTGAGCTGGTATTACCGGTAGGTACTTAGAAGCATAGCGCCGTACGGCGTACGTTTGGGAAGTGTCGGACACAAGAGTCTAAACATGTATAGCCGCGGTCACAAAAACGTCGCAGGTGAACATACCGTCATACGATGGGTTCAGAAGAGCGTACTACATCAATTGCAGGTGATCTCTGTTAAATCGTGGGTAAAATTAGCGTTCGGGGATGGATCGTCCTACGTCTACGACGAAAAATGCACTTGACATGAATTTTTAACATGTACAATATTTCTACATCGTCGTAAGAATTCTATTGCGTCATGGCAGGCATCACTACAAACAAACAAACTACAGCCCTTTTTTCTACTACTGAATTCTACTGATGATAAGAAAAATCAACAAATTTCGACCACATTCAGACATTGGCATCCTGATAGCCTGAGTTCTCCCTGGTACTGGCTATATTGTTGAAAACAGGGACCATCAGATCATCACGCTAGCAACCAGAGAACAGCGCTCCCGTCCTAGAAGCTGTATACAAGGCTATACTAGTATTTTGAAGGTGTCAGATCCGGCATCACGCGCTGGTCGTACATATGGATGTTTGATGACTATATATACGTGGGTTCATAATTATATAATATGACTATCTCTGGGGTCAGTTTGCAGATGGCTCACCGAAAGAAAATTTTTCACCAGCAGGGGAATCCAGGGACAGGTCGATTTACCTTCGAGGATGGTCCTCACCCCGGAGGATGGTCCTCGCCCCGGAGGATGGTCCTCACCCCGGAGGATGGTCCTCACCCCGGAGGATGGTCCTCACCCCGGAGGATGGTCCTCCCCCGGAGGATGGTACTCACCCCGGAGGATGGTCCTCCCCCGGAGGATGGTACTCACCCCGGAGGATGGTCCTCACCCCGGAGGATGGTCCTCGCCCCAGAGGATGGTCCTCACCCCGGAGGATGGTCCTCACCCCGGAGGATGGTCCTCGCCCCGGAGGATGGTCCTCACCCCGGAGGATGGTCCTCACCCCAGAGGATGGTCCTCACCCCGGAGGATGGTCCTCCCCCGGAGGATGGTACTCACCCCGGAGGATGGTCCTCACCCCGGAGGATGGTCCTCGCCCCGGAGGATGGTACTCACCCCGGAGGATGGTCCTCACGCCGGAGGATGCCTCACGCCGGAGGATGACTCACCCCGGAGGATGTCCTCACCCCGGAGGATGGTCCTCACGCCGGAGGATGGTCCTCACGCCGGCGTAAGGTCTACATGTATAACAACTACTTACAGTACAACTAAACACACATATGCCATCGCAGTTACTCCGTGTAGTGTCCGTGACCGGGTCTTTTTCAAGACAGGGAGGTTATTATCATTATTTCAATATTAATCTTGGAGGATCATCATTTCATGACTTCTTTACTCCTTTCTGTATGTTCTTGTTTCTCCAGGTCGCTGACCGAGTCCCAGTTTCCGGACGGACACAGGACGGCTTCAGCACGCCGCAGACGGGCCAGCTTGTTGTGATTTCCGTGTTATTCTCGTCCCCAGGCAGAACCGGCCCGCTGTCGTGTTTGGTTAGAGAAGACGAGGCGGAAGAAAGACGACCAAACACCGGCCCAGATGCCCGCCGATACCTGACACAGATTCGGCAGTACAGCGCGCAGCTCCGGCAAGTTAGAGCTACGGTGTTCACAACAGTGTATCACAGCAGATGTGGTGTCAGTGCCTGTTCTGAACGGTAAACACGTATTCAGCCTTTCCTCAGTTCCTTTACACACCTCCTTTCAGTTTCACGAGTATATATGTGCCTTCCGTCGGCCAATATTGACCATGGTTAAACCCTCATTCACATTAACTCTACAGTACACAGCCCCATTAGAGACTGACAAGAAGTAGCAACTCAGGAAAAGTTCCTGCCACACTAGTAGGAAACGAAATGATACTCATCAGGCCCAGGGTTATCATCCAGGCAGGTTCTGCCCTTCTAGGGCGTTTTCTCTCATATCGCCGTTTTCTTACCTACCGTTTGCTGCCCCTTGCCAAATAGAAAGACGTCGAACTATTATAAAAACTGAAAGATGCAAGCCGACGCCACACATCTGTTTGGAGCTGATCCCCGATCTTGTTTTTCGCGCCAGAAATAGCAGGCCTGACCTTTGACTTGTAGTATACGTGTAAATGTGTTGCCCCAGCCGGGACGGATTCACCCCCGCATTCTCGTCCTGTAACCATGGAAACGGCACCGCAGGGCGGGAGTTTCAGCCCTACACTGTGCGGCGCACCTGTGACGTCAGAACTAAACCCGTAGATGTGTCAGTCCAGCTGAGACAGGTATTCATCTCAGGCATCTCCACATTGTCCGCATGTAACCATGGAAACGGCACCGCGGGGTCACCTGTAGTCTTCACCAGACTGATAAACAAAAGTAGAAATTAGCTACATGCTACATTAGCTAAATAGGTTGACTGATTAAAAGTCGTTTATTGAATAAAATGTGTCGACTGTAGCCCGAAGCCTCAAGAAGGCTCTTCGGATCGGCCATTTTGGATCAGTGTTCGGTTTCTCCAACTCACAACAACGCCCCCAAAGAGCCTGCTGTGGAGGTTACTGGAATCCCCCTCATGTTGACGATGCCTTTTGTTACAACCTCTATACACACGCCTGGCGAGACTACCGGTGCCTCTCGCAAAGCAGAGGTGGAGAGGTGAAAGCCGCAGAGAACCAGGAGCTTGGCATATTTGCCCTCGCCTGGCAGTCGCTCCCTTTCCACATCAGGTGCAATGGCCTAGCGAGTTGAGTGGTCGCCTTGCATTCGGTAGATCAACATGTCACATACTGCTTTCTCTGCTAAGCACAATTACACCACTACCAGCCTACCACTAGCACCCTGCCGTATAGTGATTTGCTGTGAGGCCCAAGGGCTTCAATTTCAAATCGGAGATGGGCGCAGTCATAGGCGCCATCATGTGTGGTGCGTCTAGTCAGGACGACTAGCCACTCTTGTGTCGGGCGCTCCTTTACCCTTTATAACGAGAGCCTCCGGTTTGTGGATACGTCATCGTGAAACGTTGCTTATTTACTTCGCTCTGCCGGACTCAAATAACAGCGGCGTCAGGCTGAAACAAACCCCGCCACTTGTATAGTGTATCACGACGGGAAGCGAAGAACCTGCATGGAGACCAGCGGTGCGAGATAAATCACTACATTTGTGGGAAACGGCTAGCCTCTGCCATGTTGTTGTTGTTGTTGTTGTTGTTGTCTACATGATCACTTGGTACTTCTCATTCATGGTGCTTCCTGGATGTTGGTGATTCTCCTCTGGTACTTTGCGTATTCGTGTTTCTGGACTGACTTGCTTACTAGTAACTCCCCTCATTGAATATTGATGTTAATTCAATGTAGTTGGACAGCGCTTGTTACATCCTCTCGTTTATTTCTTCAGTTAGGTCGTCTCTCATTCCCGCCAGTGTTATAATGTCCACTGTTCTATCTTCGTGTGTTATGTTGTAGGTTTGCTACCGGAGGAGTTGGCCGGCGCTGGAAAAATAATACAAATTGGCCAAATAAGACAGAAAACACGCCAGAGGAGTTAAGTAGTTAGATGGCCGTGGAGATGTTTGCGACCTGAGATTCCGTCAGGCCGGCCAACACTCCTAGGCCAATTAACTCTTACTTGGCTTTTATTCCTAACTTGGCTAGAGTCCCCTTATTCGCACAGGCGGGGGTCTTGTAGAGACTAGGAAACAGCGGTGCGAGATAAATCACGACCTTCGTGAGAAACAGCAGTGAGAGATAAATCATGACCTAGTTTCTGTCACACAGTTGTCATGGCGGCTTGTTTTGATTGGTTCACCCGTAAAGCAAAGGTCATGTCGGGCGTGACAGGCAAACATGGCCGCTAAGTATCACATGTCACAGAACCGATCAACTCATCAATGTCATCATCATCATCATAACTGAAAAACTACAGAGGGTTATACTCAGGTGCGACATGAAAAATCCTGTTCTAACTTGCGTAGTGGGTTAAGTCCTGCCCGTACAGCACAGAAATGTATATTATTAGAAACTAAAAGAAAAGATTAGATTACTCACTACATGTCAGTATGATGGACAGCTCAATCCCCAAAGACCAGAGATGTCTATCAAACATACCTAGCTGACGACTCAGTCTCTGCTCTAACTCTAAACCACAGGCAGGCGTTACAGCCCAGTTTACACACCTAACCTACTAAAGACTCTGCTCCACTCTGTCTACTCTACTCTACTCTTATTCAAACACGCGTCAATAAATGCACAATTCTCAAGTACATGGGCAGAGTTAACGAGCGACTAGCCATAATGGATTTGATTTGATTTATTAAAAATAGCAAAACAGTACAATACCCGTGGATCACAGGCAGCTGTAGGCTGGTTTTGTGATCCAAACATCAAAATGATCAATATGTAATAAGTACTTTACATGTAACATTAATGCACTAAGAAGCTGGAGCATGCTAGCATTGAGTTAAACCATGTTAACCATCCTCCCTGTTAACATCTGGTATCTGACAGCTCAGGCACTTTGCATGTCAGACATTGAAACAAATCATGTCTGTCCAATATACATCAATTCTTACTTATATACATCTATAACTATATTCATCTATCCAGGGTGATCAATATATTCTCGACCTGGCCTCAGCCAGAAAAAAAAGGTCAATTTAATTTCGAGGCGCAGCTTCGTAGTATGAAGCCTTTTATCAATATAACCATTGCAGGAATTGTTAGTACTTTCCAGGCAGCGTCTTTTTGAAAATCAGTAGGTAAGTTTAGGAGAAAAACGATTGTGAACTGTGATCAGACACGTGTGGGTCGAGTTCCCCGTGCCGTACACTCTTGAGAGACATCGTCAAAATGTTTGTTAAGGATTCTCTTCGTATCTTAAAGAGAAAGAGGTGAGTGTCTGACTTTCAGCAGAGCAAGTTGACCCGCACAACTCAGGTCGCAGCTCAATTGCCCATGCATTTTTTCTTCTCCCTTTAATACTATCGTTACTGGGTGTCACCTGCAAAGTAATATTGAAAATAATTTAAATTTTGGTCCACAATCAAAAGGCTTTATACTTGACATCAATGCTTCGAAATCAGAGTTATTCTTATTATTTCTGGGTAAGGCCCAGAACTAACTGCTCATCCGTAATGTCCGGCTATACGGATGTTCTACATAACGACTTAAACCCCCCGAAGTTGAGCACGTTGTTCTCCACCCGCGACTCGAATCGAGTTCAAGTCCAGGCTAGATAAACATTTGGCAACACGAAGCACGACACATGAAGCGGGCCGAGACTGCCTGGCCGGGAGTCAAACACGACAGTGTACAGTAGAGTACAATAGAGTAGAGTAGAGTAGAGTAGAGTGGTACAATAGTCTACGGTGTCCCTACGAAATATTTGTATCTTGGGTCGGATACAATGACACCATCTTCGGGACTCCGTGGATCGAGTACCGACTCCAATGGCCGACCGACTCCTCTAGCGCACTATTGACGGTATTTGTCCCATTTCTGCTATCAGATCCGCGGAGCCTGGTAGAGGCTACAGTTCCTCGGTCCCAGGGCCAACATTCATTCCCCACCTAAAATTTTACCACAACCCTGAAGAACAGGCTCCATTGAACTAGAAGTAGAACTAAGTTAGAGTTTCCTTGGAGGCATGTCGGTCCTGAAGCCTTGGAGGCCCCTGGCCCCGGCGTCGAGACTTAGAGTCCCCTGGACAGGCTTTTCTTGTATTTACTTGGGATTCACCACAAAACAAGGCTCATGGAGCCACTCAAGCGTTTTGGGTTACAATGCTAAGGCTAAGCTTAGAGTCACCTGGAACGGCCTGGCTCCAGGCTAACAACTAACAAGTCCCCTGGAACAGCCCGCGGCGTCCAGGCTAGGTCCTCTCTCCCAACACAAGCGGACATGTGCGGTGATGCGGCTCGCAGAACCGGTCAGGAGTCAGAGAAACGCAAACCCTTCAACAATCTACAGAACCACGAACGTTTCCAGACAGCCGCGCCAACAGCAGCGGAGAGAAGGAAGACCTGCTTCACCCCACGCCCCCAGTGTACTACAGGACAACAGATCTACACGGGCTTTAACACAATACTGTCTTTCATAAACTTGGCATTGGAGCTGGCTCTACGTTTTCAAACCATCAAAAGCTATAACCATTGTCTATGCATCTCTGTTGTATTTGTGACGGACGTGTGTACGAACTAATATCAAAACGGAGAGAGAAAGAGAGAGTACATCGGGCGCTAATTTGTCTGTCAGTAAATAAATAACGAGAACCAGAGAATGCGGGGAACAGTCGCCATCACATATTTACCAGCCTCCGCCGCAAACCTGCCAAACTCTACGTCCTTCAGGAAGAACCGCGCACCGACAACCTCGGCGTCGGACCTTCAAACACAGTCCTGGCGATAACCCAACACGTCGCGCGGGAAAAGGTGAGCCTTACCGTTCGGATGGACCCTGATGTCGGTGAGAGATAGTCCCGCACGATCCTGCAGAGATGGCGGGCTGACTGCCGCGGTGCTGTCCCTGTGTGTTGTGCGGGCACGGGGGGCGTACTGGGGCCGCCGCTATCTCATTTCACACAGACCATTTCGATTAGCAGAATGGAGAAAGTAAAGGAGAAAGGGTCTCACGTCCGGGGACCGTCCAGGGGTGTCTGACAGGGTGGCGTGATGGGGAGGAGTCATTGTTGAAGGGATGAGGAGGTATCCGCAAGGTGTATAGTACAGCAGGGTAGATTTTCACTATTGTGAATATGTAATGTTTGACTTCTAAACGATAATTCTTTGTTGGGCTGAAATTCCACAACTTTGTCTCTTCTGGCAAGTTGTACCGTATATTCATGATTGGCGAAGCCAAGCCCAGACAGAGTGAGGCGGACAGACAGAGACAAGAGATGGGCGGACAGAAAGACATGCGGACAGACGGACAGACAGACGGACAGAGGCACAGCAGTTCCAGTGGAGGTGAGGACAATACATGTAATAGCTTTCGACAACATGACATCTGACCGACCGACAGACAGACAGACGGGGACATAGTAGAGGCGTCCACAGAACTTCATTGGAAGTGAGGACAGTTCTGTCTCTCCGCAACAAGACATCTGAAGGACAGACAGACAGACAGACAGACAGATAGACGCACGGACAGACAGACAGATAGACAGACAGACAGACGTGGACACAGTCGAGGCTTCCGTAGAAACGAGGACAGCTCTGTCCCTCGGTAACAAGACATCTGAAGGACCGACAGACAGACAGACAGATAGACGCACAGACAGACAGACAGACGTGGACACAGTCGAGGCTTCCGTAGAAACGAGGACAGCTCTGTCCCTCGGTAACAAGACATCTGAAGGACAGACAGACATACAGATAGACGCACGGACAGACAGACAGACAGATAGAAATATGGACAGACGGGGACACAGTCGAGGCTTCCATAGAAACGAGGACAGCTCTGTCCCTCGGTAATCTGACACCGCCGTGTCTGGTTCCGCAGTCAGGGTTCAGGTGCTAAAAATAGCTCAGCTGTCGCCCTGGGTCCTGGTGAGGAGAGAAGTATCCCAACTTCCTTTGCGCGTAGTTAGGTGCAAGGTGATACCGACCCATCAGTCCGTCGGTTGTCGTGAGGCTGAGGGGAGATAGACAGACCATGAAGCCCTCAGAAGAAGGAGGGTAAATGGGAAACAGGAAGTGAGTTTAAAAAAAAAATCTTAAAGATGCTCTCTGTCACGGGCCCTGGCCTTTTGGCCCCGGCATTATCCCCACACCTTAACCCTGACGGAGAGCGAAGGAAGGAGGGATTTGGTACTATCCTGTAGGTCATGATGATGTCTCATGTCCCTCCACCCACGGCAGCAGACCACAGGGAGAACTCTCAGGAACAAGCGCACGTATCACTGTCCCAAAGGCCGCTTTCACGCTTTCCTGTACCGTACCATTAGGCGTTACAGCGAGTCAGTGCCCAGGTTATTGACCTTATTTGTTTGGAGAAGAAGGGGAAGAAGAAACATAAATATTTGCGGTCTGATGGACACATACATTCGCGCGCGAATCTTGTGTTGTGGCAGAACCGACCGTTGGTGAAGACCCACGACGATACAAGTCGGCTACAACACAACCACGACTGTCCCCAAATGCCCCCAGTTGTCGTAAACCTGTCGTTTGGCAGTCGTGCATGAAGCACAACCAGTCAGAATGTTGCCTGACGCCTGAAACGTTTCCAAAATCGTATCCAGTTGCTTGACTCATTTGGCATATCTTATAACTTGGCTTTGGAAGGGTTCAAACTTCAAACTTCTAAGGGAGGCCCACATTATACGATCTCTTCCTGGCGGTCCGAAGTGGTACTGCAGCCTGGTTGTACTGTGGAAAACAACTGACGTCTTCAGCTGGATTCAGCCTGTCTTTGTCGCGCATGAATGTATCTGCTGACAGCAGAGATAGCACCCTTACCCCCCCCCCCCCCCACTACAGAGCTGCCACAGAAACAAACCAAACAGGGAAGTGCAAAGAACAAACCCTGAAAAACTTACGAAGCCTATCCTCCCCGTGAAAAACAAACTTCTGTATGACTAAAATGCGCGTGTGCCGGAATACCATGTCCTCGTGCTCAGTCACTTGCGTTGACGGGAGTAACGAAGAGATACTCTTCAAGCAGAGGTTAGGCTCCGGCTGTTTTTTAACGTTTTTTTAGTCGTTTTTATCGGGCTTTCTCTTACTGTGTCAGGCCGGAGAGTAACGAAGAGACACCTGGATGTTGAAATACGCCATGGAGAAGAGTCACCTGGCCCCCAATGCAGGTGAAACCGCAAAGACAGGCACCTTTAGGTGCAGTGTCATACAGTCATCATTGTTATATATTGTTAATATTGTTATTGGGTGGGCCGACTAAATTCGTAGTCAGGGGTTGAATTGTGAGAGCTTACAATAGGCGAGGCTAAATCGCAAGGGTCTGGAGCGAGCTGCCATTCGGCGCGAACTCAGGTGACTTCAATACGACTGTCTGGAGACATGACGTCATGTCCCCACCTTGGAGACCGCCAGCGCCTCCCAGTTACGACGTTCTTACGTCATCCCAGTCATCATTGACTACTAAACCCCGACGTCACTCTCCCCAGAGATGCCGGTCAACTCGCATTGCGTCATGTCGGTTGTCACGGAGACGAGTGTCAATCTTCACACAAATACATCTGTCGCCTAGCAACGGAGACACTGTTCCTACTCCTCCCCTCAGATGACCTCCAAACTTCCCCTGTTATTCCGTGTCTGTGTTTACAGAGGCTCTTACCTGCTATATCAAAAAGTACTTAACTCTCCATTTAGCCCATAACAGAGCTCAACTGAGCCGTTTCCAACAACAGATCCAGCCATATAAAACAGTGCAGGTCGACAGGCCGCAGAAACTCCTGGTGATGCCAGCTGATGAGGAAGCAAAAAGGCCCAGAATAGTTAGAAAACCTCCAGTACTAGTATAATATAAGAACCTCCGAGAAGAGTAAGACCTTAGAAAGCCTGACAGGACGCCAGACCAGCCACCTCTCTCCTCCCAAGGCGTGTATTACAGACGAGTGTAGCATGTTTCTGTCCCTGCTGGTGTTGTTGCTGCCAGGCTGGGCTCGTGGTCAGGCCGGCTGGTGCACGGGAACCGGGCACTTCTACAACCCCAACTCTCCACACGGGACTCTCACGCCGTGCTGCTTCCACCAGGTAATTATAACGTTACACTTCTACACCCCAACTCTCCACACGCCGTGCTGCTTCCAACAGGTAATTATAACGTTACACTTCTACACCCCAGCTCTCCACACGGGGCGCCCGACGGGGTTTTCACACCGTGCTGCTTCCACCAGGAACGCCACAACATTTTACTCTCCACAACTTTTCACTCTCGCGTTTTTCGTCCGTCTCCAAAAACCTCGGAAGGTGATAAGGTCACAATTTCCCCCCACAACCTCTGCTTGGAGAGTAACAACTCTTCTCAAGTTGGACACCCTTCAGGCTCCCTATTTAGGGCATATGATCGTTGATAGATGAAGTATCTATTGTTTAGAATCGCTTTTACGAATGTAAGGCCACGTTAGGGTAATGTGGTTATATGGATGATATCCGCTGGGAAGCCCAAAACTGATGCGAGCTTACGCGCGTGAGAAAATGCCTTCATAGTGAGTTCTAAGTGGTCAGCAAGGTTGAACAAATGATTAGATACATGGAGTATATGATATACCGAATAATGTATTTCATTTTTCTTCATTCATATCCTCTTTTGTGACTTTGAAATTGACTTTGGCATTATTACTAGACTATTATCCGTTTCTTGTTTTGAATTGTAATTTAAGTTGTCTTATATCTTCTCATTCTAGAATGCTTTGTATAATATACTGTATGGTACTGATTTTGAATTCAAACTAATAAAACATTGAGTGACATGATTTTTTCCACGGTAAGGTGTTGTATTGTTGGAATCCAAATAGAGAGTAACAACGATAGAAATTGTTCTGTGCTAAGTTCAATATAGTACCGTTGCTAAGCGACCCAGAATTCCCCATTTCGTGTGTTTATCTTGTGTGCCGTCTTTACCCGTGGGAAGTGTCAATGATGAGCTCGATCCGTCTTATTTTAACCTCCTTGGTTCACCTGAGGTAGGGTGGCTCACCTGACTGATGACGTCATGTTCCCACAGGGATACTGGCACACCCCCGGCAGTCACGTGACGGCGCACCTGGACACCTGCGTGACGTACGTGACCACCTGTGCGTCCCACGGCCAGCTACAGACGGACGCCGCCGTCAGCCCCAGGTGCTGCGCGTACAACGACAGGTACTTCCCGCACGGTGACGTCACCTACAGCGAACCTAGCGGCTGTGAGGTGAGGTGCCAGGAGGGCACACAGGTAGGAGTTTGTTTGTTTGTTTGCTTGTTTTGCATATCCGGTAAACCGCCCCGCGGCGTAACACACCAGGTTTGTACTGATGAAGACTGCAAGCTGCATATCCGGACAGATTTATTTGATCTACTCAGACCGGGATGGTCCCTACTCTTTTCGAAATGTCTGCTGGGTTCTTTTACATTCTCGAGGCCGAGGAATGGCTTTCTAGTCTCCAAGCAGACCCTACGGTGCCTTAGAAATAGTATCAAAGCTGGCCAAATGGATATAGCCGGCCAAAGGGAGGCAAACGGGCACCGATGCCGCTATACTAAGTCCCTTGCCAGCTTTGATACTACTTGTAGGGTCTGCTTGGAGACTATGGCTTTCCTCCAATTCGGAATCTGTGCATTGGTTTTTCCCTGATCGCAGTTACTCATTTTCACCTAAATGAAGAGCACTGTTACCAGCCCTTGATAATATCCTAGTTGGGTAGCCCTGGCTGTATTATTTCTATACAGCCGAATAAATCAAATCAAAGTTCTTTCCCAAGGGCACAAAGCCAACAGAAGATTCTACCGAAACCCTACCGCCACGCCGACTTCTAACGTTAGCGCTTCGTGTTGGAACTGCACTAATGACGTACCACGCTACTGCAAATTAGCGGTTATCGGATGTCCTTGTCAGTCGCTATGCATGTACATTGGTTACATTTGTGTCAGTCATGCTAACCAAGACCAACATTTCCACCAATAAATTCGCACTAAACTCACAATATTGTCTCAAAATGTGGAGAGTTCCTTTTTAGACAGTTCGTATAAATTTCTGTTGACTCCTAGAGCCTCCTAGCAACACAGTTGTCCGCTGTCATACACGGTTGCATCATCTATCTTAAATGTCAAATTTAGCAATAGGCTATCGATAACGCTACTGCAATAACTGAAACTTGCAACAACTCCGTGATAGAACTTGTCTCTGACCGACATGACGTCTCTCATCAGGTCATCCAAGGTGACTGGACGCTGTGCTCCAACCCGCCCCCAGCCGCACAGAAACAAGATGGCTGCCTCCACCAAGGTCACCACCTCGCCACTAACGTTACCATAGTAACCCACCATGACAACTGCACCACTGCGGGTCTGAGGTGCGACCCGTCCGGCTTCATGGTGACCTTCAACACCGTCAACCCGGCCTGCTGCAGCAAAGATGGCGCCTACTTCCCGCCCGAATCGCACGTGGAATCGGAGGCTAGTTTCTGCGAGGCGCGCGGGCTGTACTGCCGCAAAACGGGCGTGCTGGAGCCGTTCGCGTACCAGAACCCGCGCTGCTGTCGTTATAACGGCCGGCTGTACGTACCTGGTGACGTCATCACGTCCAGTACCGTTAACTGCCTCACCACACAGACACTATGCGACAACAGGGGCCAGGGGCAGGGGCTCGTCGTCATGGCAACACATGCCGAAGAGAACTGTTCATGACTACACTTCCGGCAGATTACGTGACCAGCTGCCAATACTGTATTTCAGTTTATCAAATATTGAATAAGTATGAATGAATACAGGTCGGCTCACACACTCTCACATAAGCAAAACGCATATTCAGAATAAAGTCGACGACAGATCATAGGGACCATTTAAAAGCAACTTTAGTTTGTATGTCTGCTGGACCTTGTAAAATGTAAAAATACCAGGGTTTACTTTCAGGGTTTTATCTGATAGTCTCATATGTTAAGTTCATATCGTTGATCATCCTTATTGTATCGTTAGCACTTTCTATGTATCACGCCTGTATTACTTAATTAGTTTCCATGCACTATTATTAGTAATTAACACCACAACTAAGTGTATTAATATTGAGGAAGATGGTGTACTATAAGCGATACAAGCCTTTTCCCTGGTAGTGTTTTATTGTTTACCATTTTATGGCATTTCTTGTTGTGTAAATAAATAAATACAAAAAGAAATAATTCATTTTGATATGTCCTTTGCACCTCAGTTGGGTTGTTAAATATGGATAACAACATATGTTAGAAGCAATGATGTATCTGTTTAAACAGATATTAACAATTTAAAAATTGTTAAATCGTTGAAGTTAAAGAAGACCGCAATTGGTCTATTTATCAAGCCGACAGTCCGCCATTTTGAAAAGAAATGGCAGCCAGTAACTACCAACCCAAAACGTAACAATTTTTGTAAGTTGATACCAAGATTCTACTACAACAAAACTTTATAGAAAAATTGATCTTTTTTTGTTTTGTCACCTTTTCTGACTTTGTCTGGTTTTATAGACATCAGCTCCCAATCATTCAGTAGCAATGGTGGTCTTTATCTCGACTGACCAAGTAAATGTAGAATACAAAGTTGTTGTTGGTCTCGTAGAAAGCAGTTTAAACGGGTTCCTTATGCTGCCACTTGATACCAATGTAGATAGAGGGCGCCTATGGATTTACTGAATAGAATAATGAGGAGTGTTAAGAGTGGACTGTCCGGGACTGTAACTGGCCCATCCCAGCAGGTCGGCGGATTTGGGCGGGTTGCTATAAGCGAGATTAACTGATCAGGCAAGGGTGGACCAATGATCACACGTACAGTATTATCTTTTATGACAGTATTCTAATCGGTAATGCACATGGCATCAACTCCCTTACACAAACAGCATTCGTGCTGATGGGATGTCCTCGAGATGGACATTACCTGACAAGGGCGCATTGGCATTGATTAAAACGATGGCCCCTTATTATTGAGGGATGATTTATTGCACAAGTTTAATTTAAATAAAGTTGCTCATAAATTCGTCTCGTTATGCGTTTGATATCTAGATTTCTTCTGTCAGGTCGCACGTCTTGATTACTATGTCATTACCATGTCTAGTTTTGAGACTCATGATCAGAGATCTAGAGTGGGTTCAGAACAGCCCCAGATTAACGAGTCTACCTTTGTGTGTTGTATGTGAGGCTATGTACAAGCACTAAACTAAAACACTGCGACCCAATCACTTCATAAGCATAACTGACTACAAATACTGCCTTAAGCTTGTTAAAGCCACTAACATATAGAAAGAGAGAACAACGTCAAGGAACAAAGGATTGGTTATGAATTCTGCAGCTTTAATTCCACTCAACGTGCTGTTCAGCCTTACAAAGCACGCTGGTTCTGTAGGTAGGACGTAGCAGGGAATCTACCCGGCTCTGCAGGAGAAAGATGCCGGCCCCTCCTCCTTGCAGTACAGGCCGTCCGGACAGGAGGCGCTGTTGCAGACATACGGCTCCACCTGCCTGTGGGACGTCCCGTCTGGTTCTAAGAGAGAATGTGAAATGTTACGAAGGCACTGGCAGGTACTTCATACTTGACTAGATTGAAGAAACGTTATATCCAAAACGAGTTGAAGTTTTTTTTTTAAAGAGGAGGGGACATTTTCATGGAAATACTCTTTTAGCCATATTATAGGAAAGTTCCCTCACTTTGAATCTTTGTCTAGTGTTGAAAAATCACTTTTTCTTATGAGCTTTGATCAGAAACATTATACAAACACATCTCAAGCTACATTTTTCACATTACTAAGAAACGAGAAGAAGCCGAACAAATGTATTAGACTAGTTTTAGACCCAATGTTTTAGATTAGTCATTGAAACAATGAGTACTGTATTATTAAGTCCCTTCGCATCTATATGCCTGTACTTGGCCCAATAGGACATGAATAAAGGCCATTACTATTTTATAACAAAGAGCTTGCTGGCACAAGAGTGACATAAAACAAAGATGAATGAACATTGATTATGATTTTTATCGAAGAAAGTCTCATCGTGTATTTACTATCAGGTTAGACTGCCATTGGCCCTACTAGAGGTTGTCCTTACCGAAACACCTGATATAGCCGTGTATGGTCTGACACTCCCAGTTGGGTGGACAAACATCATCATAGGCAAAGCACAGGTTCACGACTGGAGACAAAATAAAAAGGAAATCACCTGCATGCCAATGGCTTCACCGGCATAACTGGTGATCGTGATTATGAGGTTCAAATCAAAGTTAAACGTTTATTAAAAGCCAAATATATAAAAAATATGCACAGGGCTATACACTTTTTAAGAATACTGCAATAATTTTGGATTGACATTGAATATTGGGAATGTCTGGTAATTGTTTGACATTTTATGTTTGGGCAACTGCATATATAAATATTATATATGCATTGCTCACTCCACAACCAAATAGCGACAAACACAGGCAGGAAAAAGGTCACCAATCTGATGCAGACGCAGTAGGCCCAAAATGAATTCAGTCTTTTGAAAACAAAGTTAAAAGTCTTTTTGTCGGTAAATGTTGGCCTTTTGGAGCTGGATGCTACAGGTAAGGGTTCTGGCTATTTTATTTTGCTACAAAAATAGTCATGTTTGGAGTGTCCGTTACACTGTCGAGCAGTTTGAAGGTCATCAGGTCTTCTTTATTGGGATCAAAGGTCATCAGCTGGTGTTAGCTGGATTTCCGTTTTGGCTCCAAATCACTACGTAGATATACTTTAGAGGTCAGACAATGTACCAGAGGTTTTCATGGACTAAACCTCAGGTAGGTGTCAGCCAGTTTCTTACATGTTTTCTATATTTTTGGATAGGAATTAGAGGTCTTAGCATAGAAAGACAGGAAAACTACTCTGGCATCGTTTATCGCCTGAAGCAGCCATCCAGCCTTCCATTTATCGCTGTTTGTAAATCATGCTTAATTTATTGTAGGTGGAGTGAAACCCCGAACATTCTGCTGAAATTATATCTCGTGTAAAAGATACCGTTCTCGCAGTTTTGGCCTTCGTATTCAACACCGCAGTGGCAGTGGTAGGAGTCGACACCGTGAAAGCAGGTTCCGCCGTTCTGACAAGGATTGGAGGCACACTGTACAGTGTCTGCGAAAAAATTCAAAGAATTCACACCAAGCATCTTTATTATTCTACATCTCATGGCAAGGATCAAACACAATTCTAACTAAATATAGATATGTATCCGATGTTTTGCTCTTTTTCTTTATTTCTGTATGTTTAAGCTAAAAAAAAACACAATTCTAAGAATGAAGAAAAGCTGCGCATTATTCTTGCGACTGCCTGCCAGCTTCGTGTATATCAAAATACTATACATTACTTCTGGGAATAAACTGCAAAAAACAACTTGATTATGTATTACATAAACTCGTCTGTATCTACAAGGTAACAAAAACGTCTGTTTAAGTTTAACGCAACTTTCGCTGTCTGACGCTGTAACTAAGTAGTCCATCTCCGCAGATGTTGTTGGCTTGGCCGCTATAAACGTTTTTTATGCAACAAAATTACCAGGTGATTGATGACAAATGATAAAGATAACTATCAATGTTAACTAAACTAGCTAACATTACTTAACAGAGGCAAATATTAATTACTTTATATGTATATAGAAACTTACATATAAGATTGTGACAAGAACTTCCAGTGTACCCTGCCGCGCACTGACAGGTGGCACTATTTCCAGAATTCAGTGTATACTGGCATGTTCCTCCGTTCTTGCAGGGAAAGCTAGTGCAATCGTCCATATCTGCGACGAGAATTGGTCGAAAGAGGTTAGGTTTGCAAATCGCTTCAAATTGTGCTACTTTGATTCAAGCAAACATGTATTCGGAGAAAATGTTCTGGTAGTTTTCAATTTTTATGAACATTTATTCCTTTTAGCTAGACGGCTATATACTATTTAAGTTCGCGGGGATTTAATTTCGCGGTATCAGGAAAAAGGACTTTTAAGTTCGCGGTAGCACCATGCACTGTGGTCTCTTACTGCCATGGAAAAATGTTTCAAGTTCGCGGTGAAGCGGCCACTACGAAAACCGCGAACATTAAATCACCGCGAATGTTTCTGCATTTACAGTACTTCTCACAAGAAACCGACACAACCAGGCGGAAAGAAAATAAAAGCTGTGTCACAAACTATATTTGAAATAACACGGGGGTCATGTTGATAGCGTTAAGCTTGTTGCTGCGAGTCGTGTATTTTCCCTGAAAAACCACCATTTCGCTTATCACATCAGCTCGGTCCTACTTTCCCTTTGTTGTGAAAAGACATAACAGAGACAAAATGAGTTTGCAGTAATATACAGACTAGGGCTGGGTATCGGTACAGCATACCGGTACAAAACCAGTTTTTCTTATTGGACCAGTCCAGAAAAACCGGACCTGAAAAAAATAAGGTGGAACGGATGTTGGACCGATTAGAAAATTAACAGATTATTTTATCAGGAATTCACACATTTTGGTGCTTGCAGGTGGAAGAATATAACAAGAGCGAAGTAGATACAGGTGCAGTTAGCGTTGTAGGATTTTAAAACGCCAGTGTAAGGCTAATACTGCACCAAACAGATTTCTTTGTAGTGAAATGGACCATTGGTATGAGTCATACTGAATCAGGTCCAGGTTCATGTCCGGACCTGGACCTGATCTTCTGGACCTGAACCGGACCTGAATTTTCTGTACCGGTACCCACCCTAATACAGACCATTTTCCTGTAATTGAGAAAATACAACTGACTAGTCTTAGTCTACTTTCATATTCAACATTTTATGCAGTTTATTCCTTTGTTCAATCAGACATCCTTACCTGCACACAGGGCGTACATGTTGTTGTAGTCTGCACCATGCAGACCCCAGGTGTGAGTCTGGTAGTCCACTCCGTAAGCGCTGTCATCACTGTCCCAGCCAGGGTAGGTGACAAAGGTGTCATCAAGGGGCTGACAATCCCAGTAGTCAGTAGTATTACACAGTGCTTTTGCAAGGGCAGCATAGGTTTCGCAGCTGTTAATGGCAAAACCCGCGTGATAAGGGGCGCACCCCGCATCCGAGTAGTCCGAAATATCACACTCAACGCCATAAGCCCGCCCTGCAAAGCATACGGGTCGCGTATGCACCGCCCGACAGGCGGCCTTCACGTTGGCATTGGTCATCGGTCCTGAGACCTGAACCTTGTAAAATACGTAGCCACGGTCCCAGGTCAGGTATTCTTGGCCTTAAAAGAGTTAGAAATCGCCCATTAATTTTTAAAACCAACCTAAGCGTTATTGAGGCGATCAACTATTCTGGATAAGGCAATCTGTATGTATGATATTGACATTTACTATTGATTATTACCACCGGTACCTCTACAGCATTACTTCATACCTTGAGTGGTTCAGAAACACCACAAAGAAACAAGCCGCACAGGTTCTTCGAGTATAAAAATTCTATTGTCACCTTATGAGGAGATAAATATAAAATTCCATACCCCCAACTGACGAGACCGGCCATTCACTCACAGCCGCGAGGAAGATCAGAAACGTCCACATGTTTACCATATGCTGGGGTGAGTTCCGACTCTGTAATGTGTGAAGCTTGTTATGTCCGCGGCAATTTATACTGTACACCAAGGCCATGGGAACCACGCAGCTGACCGGTAGGGACGGGCGCTATTAATGTGCCTGAAGACAAAGGTCTTGAACTGTGGCAAACCAAGCCAGGTCGAGCTGCAGTAGGAGATGATGTGGGTGTAACTAAATTTACATTGTTCTACAATCCCACCCCGAACAGGATATGAGGTCTGCGTATCGAACGTTTGACTTGGAACCCGGCACTTACATCCCGGTGAGACACGTCAGCTCTTGTACTCAACAGGAGCTGGTTGACTTATTTGTGCCAGCCTTGTCTTGACTTTGTCTTCACTTGTTTCCCATTAGAATATCTAGATTTTGGCCTTTGCTTATTCATAGTTCGGTTATAACATTTGCTTGTCAGTAGATCGTCCCTTGTTACTGACGAAATTTAGTGGATGCTATCTGAAACGTCTGGAACGGCCGTTTCCAAAATGATATCCAGTTGCTTGAGTAACTGCTTTTGAAGTATCTTATTAACGTTACCTGGATGTCTCATCTTCATCGACACACATTGTTCCGGGAATAGACATTTCTGACACATGCAATGTCAATATCATCTTATAGTAGAGTGAATGACAGCACATGTGTACACACACACACAAGCGCGCGCGCACACACATGTAAACGTACATCTGTACACACACATTTTAATGGCTTTAAATGCATATGATACTTTCTGGCGAGCTTCGTCCAGTAAACTGAATATAGTAGGCTATGCCATTACGCTAGAATATGTCATTACCAACATATCTCACAATAAGCTTTCGTTGTTAATAACAAGAACTTTATAACTTCAATTAGTTCTCAAAAAGACTCTTTCGGGGCATTACAAAAGACTAGATATTACTGCCTACATCCAGTAATACTTAAATTATAACGTCACTGAACTTGCCTGTGAAATTTCCATTACCCTTGTCCCGATAAACCTGACTGACCCTTCACCCTCTATGTTGGCCCGCGTACTTGTTCAGTCTATAATTGAAACAAAGTATACAATCCTGTCCGGCTGCCGATAAGATGGCGCCTGGGAGCAGAACAGGTGAGAAAACTAGAGAGGCAACATTTCCGACGAAAATGCAGGATTTCCCCCTCAGAGCAATGGAGGAAGTAATCAAGCCGAGTGTATCAAATCCCAAAACATATTCCAGGCTAAAGTTATATGTAACGTTACACAGCAGAACTTGTAAAGCTGTGGATGATTCCCAAAAATACTTGGTTAACGGTCGCAAAAAAAAAAAAAAAAAATCAATGGCCGTCAAAACAAATACGGTACCGTTCAACGGAACTTCGACATTCTAAGTCAAATTTTCTGCAAGCGCACTAGCGGCTTCTTTCGAACTGCATTTGAACTAATGTTGACAGATCGGGACGGCAACACCTTAATGAACTCGACGACAGATATTAATTTATTCACGTGTATTATTTGCATGCTTGTTGGATTTGTAATATCAATGTAAACTCGCAGGCTTTGGATTAGACACTACCAGTGACTGAAGGTTTGGGTTATAAACTGTACTTTCTAATTCCTGATTTTTTCAATGTACTTTTATGTTCGCGGTTAAAATCGGCGCTGTATTTACATCTTTAGAAATTTGACGTAAAGCATCATAATTGTACACCCTGGAGCGTCCCTTGCCTTAGACTTTAGTCGGACCCTTAGCAGCTTGAGTCAGAAGAATTGCCAACATCGTAATCCTGTTTTTCATGGTGATTAAAGATCCTCAGTAACAATTGATTGGTAACTGAGAGGGAACGGTTTTCTCGAGTTACAGTACAGGTACGTGAATGGCCATAAGCTGTCGGGGACGAGGCCCAATCAAAGAAATATTGTGCAACACAGGATAGCACCACCTTCAATGAATCTCCTTTATAAAGAATGACCGCGTAACCCAAGGATGACAGACAGCATGTTTTATATATACAACATAGAAAGCGAATGAACTTTATTGGCAGAGCGTCCATACATTGAACACCTCCACTGCTGCACAATAGCTAGTAATGTCCACTGCCTAACTACACTACAGGTAGGGCGAGAGCCAGCTGACTACACATCTAGCCAGTACTGCAGTGCCCACAGGAGTCCATAGGAGGCGCTGTGGTTATGTGCCAGGTGACATGTTACTGGCTCCCCCTACAGACCACACGGGGTACTGCAATAGTACAATGGCAGACAAGGATTTTAGAGATTCGTGAACTCGTTCTGATAGGAACCGAATGTTCATAGCTATACGTTAATTTTGAAGATTTCGTTCTCATAACTAACAACATGTAAACGTACAAAACAGTCAATTCAGGAAATATTTCCAGGTATCATCAACAATGCAAAAATAGAGTTCATGACAAATTCAGCTCCATATTGAAGTAAAGCATACAAAATGGCTCAATAGGACTCAGTTTTTTTTCCAAATTATGCAAAAAAATAGAGGGCAACAAATTTGCAGGTAAGAAAACATCGCTTGAAGCCGGACTCGTGTAGAAAAGCTGGTAGATTTTACAGTTCTACTCACAATCACACAGTTAAGGCAGAGACGTCATTGGTAAGCTCACAACAGGCCACGGGGACAGGCCAACACACAGGGGCTCCTGTCAATCATCCTGGTTACCATGGCAACGTAAAGACATCATGGGTAGTTTCACATCACAAGGCTCCTGTCAATCATTCTGGTTACCATAGAAACGTGCCAATCAATGCTGAACTTGCTTTCAAGACAAGGCATGCCGCATGCTTGTCACTGAGGTGCCTTTTAGCTCCACACATTTTTGACAGTCATTCATGTTGCCATGGTTACCCAGGATTGCTGTTGGCCTGTCTTCCTTATAAGAGAAATTCTAGACTGTCCACACAGTAAAATCTTTCCAAGGTCACAGGACAGGTGTGAACACACCGGATGCATCTGGGTGGGAGCCTACTCTTTGCTGATTGGATGACAGTTGACCTTTGCCCCCACCCTTCACACTACAATTCCCCAGGCCCCGGACAGTCCCCTCTGGTCCCTCTGGGTGATTCTGGCACAGAATCCTACATTAAATCCTCAACAGAATCCTGGCTGGAATTCTCACATCAATCCCGACATGGAATCTAATACCAAATTTCCACATGGAATCTTGTCTGAAATTCTCACATGGAATCCCGTCTGAAATTCTCACATGGAATCCCGTCTGGAATTCTCACATGGAATCTCACACGGAATTTCCACATGGAATTTGGACTGGAATTTTTACAAGGGATCTGGCCTAGAATTCTCAGATGGAATCCTATCTGGAATTCTCACGTGGAATCCTGACATGGAATTCTCACATCGAATCCGAACTGGAATTCTCACATGCAATCCTGACTGGAATTCTGGGAGGATTCCAAGATTTGCCGGTGACGTTCTGTCCGGGGTCCTGGAAGGTGGGAACATCCATTAACAGAGAGGGGGAGGGCTGGGCTCAAATCAAAGTTGTGCTGCATATTAGTGAGGGGTGGCCAGTCCTCCCCTCCTAGTGAAATGGATGCTCCCATGTTCACATGGAATATTACCGCCGCTATTAACATCTAAGGTGGCAACTCTGTGTCTTAAAGTCACCAGGTACGCAGGCAAGACGTTAGCTCAGGAACAGGTAAAGCTGAGACAGTGCTTCTCAGGAGGCATTCAAACTTTACCTAAGTGGATAACTACAGGTAAATGTCTCCATTTCACCAGCCCACATTTTCATGACCACCCACCATCTTCTTCAGGTCAATAATGACCGCTGCCCTGAAGAGGATTTAGACGGCCGTCGAAAGGTGCGCTCTTGGTAATGTCCAGTAGGGGGCTCTCCATTATGTTTTTACAGTTTTTCCTCCGGGTAGCCTCCGTCTGAGCTTTACATGTTCTGGTGCATATCGTAACATTGGGCAAGAAACAGTGGCACACGACAACACAACTCAAAACTTAACTCCTACACAAAAATACCTTGTTTACGTCCTGATTCAAACTTGTTAATTAATCTTAAACAACATTAGTAATACTCGTAGTGGTAACCTGAAGGTAAATCTTATACATACAGAAAATTGGCATAAAGAAATATTAAAATGTTACAAAAGATACAGACATCTTGTTATCATCATATCACTTTACAGAAAGAAATATTCCACATTTGTGCTCGGAAGTAAATAACAAACCCTGAAAACGATCCGAGGATCCAAACCTTTCTGCAACTGATTCCAAAGTCTCGATTTCTAGATTTCCAACAAGCCAATCAGGCCACCTCTCCTCCTACCCTGCCAGAGATGCTGGCCCACAAATTTGTGGCTAACACGTCGTGCAAAAACGGTCCAAAACGATTAAAAGTCGACAGAAGCGTACACAGAGGTGCGAGCAGGGAACATGTCGGGTTTGTGTCACGTCGCAGAGCTTTGGCACGTGGGAAATCGACAATCAGGGAACGGCCAAACGGGAAATAACTGGCACCAAACAGGCAATGTAGAGAAACTGATTCTTCATAAGCAACTGTAGAGAGGTAATAAGACAAGGGAAGGTTGTAGAGGAACTTGTTACAACGAGCTTTGTTTGCACCAACGCTGGAAAATTTGGTGTCACATCCGCAAACTCCTTTACGACTTACACATCTGATAAACAAATCCTTAAATGCTGCACCCCTATGTTGGAATGGAAGGTTCCTCACTTAATTGCTGCTACAGGCATGGTGGCGACACAAATCAGCACAAACCATTCCATTGTAGGGTAGATGAGAATGGATAACGATCTTGTGGCATAGACAGAATATCGTAGTCGATCGGAAGTATTCCATCCGCCATAAAATAGAAAGTTTATGTTTAATGACTACGATACTTTGTCACCTAACCATGGTAAGGGAAAGTCTACCGGCGCGAACTGTCAGCCATCTTGGATTACGATTTGTGAAACGAACGACTGCGCATCGAGGTTTTGGTGTTTCTCCCGCTATGAGCTGCCTTGTACAGAGACGACACACCTGCTCGCTGCCTCACCCCCGCCTCCACTCATCATGGAATGTTCCAAGTAAGTTTTGTGCCCTTATATGGAATGGTGCCTGCTTCCTGGAAAGATCTTTTGGAGTTTTTTTTTTTAATCAATATCGTTCTTTTCCCAAGTTTCGGACTGATCTTGAGGAAGATAATGATGTTTTTTTCCTGTTCGAGCAGCGATCAGACGTGTGCATCTCCAAGTCCGCAGGGCCTCTTGTTTGTAATACCACGAGTGGTGTTGCCATGGTAACCCCCTAAAAACCTCCTCTAAAGTGGCGACAGATTGGTGCAATCTCTAACGATGCGCAGTCGTAAGTTTAGTAGTTAGCTACAGACAAAACCTTACAACATTACCACAATTTTTAATTTTTTTGGGGTTTTTGGAATAATTTTTTGCACCCTTTACAAAGTGTAAATTGTAACTGTACACGAGGCAATGATTCCACAACACAAAAACGTGCAGCCAAACATTAGCTGGAGGGCAAGAACAGGCTTGAACAGGCCACAGATTATGCTTACACAGGCCGCAGAACAGGCTTGTACAGGCCACAGAACAGGCTTGTACAGGCCGCAGAACAGGCTTGTACAGGCCACAGAACAGGCAGGTACAGGCCACAGTTTTACAGTGCAAGTTGGAAGGGTGTGAGAGGTCATGTCCGTGCTTTTTCTTCATTCATCTAAATTGGAAAACTTGACATGATTTTCTGCAATGACCATAGACTAGTGCTAATCTGGACTAACATGCAACATTGCTGGGCTAGTTTTACTGGAATCTGTTTGGGCACAGAAGGAAAAAGTGCATGGAAGTAACAGCAACAAGGCTGAAGAGCACATGATGGTCACATGCACACAGCATGATCATCACATGCACATCACATGATGGTCACATGCACACAGCATGATCATCACATGCACATCACATGATGGTCACATGCACACAGCATGATCATCACATGCACATCACATGATTAAGGTCATCAACAGGCAAGAAAGGTGGCTGGCTGCCTCTCACAGATTTTCAACTTTACAGTACGATTCAAATTACCACAGTTTGACAGCTTTCAGCAAAAAGTGGCGAACATTGTTAAGTTTCGCTACAATTTTAGTTCTTCTCTATTTCCACACCGCTCAAGCATGTATACAACACACATTCTGCTTCACGCATACATTTTTTGCCCAAATTTCTTTGCCACTCATACTTGAGCACCAGAATTCATAAAAGGTCGCCTTTTCTCTCAAATTTCCACAAACTACTGTTGCCATGGAAACCTGACGGTTCCGACTTTTTTCCACAACCACACAAAAAGAACGTACGTCAGGACAACTAAGTAGAGGAACCGTTTGGAATGCACAATAAATTCTGTGTAGGTAGGAATTCTTCTCTGGGGATGCGGGAGTTACTCCTTTTTCTCTTCCTCCGGAGCAGCAGCCGCCGCGCTCCCAGCATCCTCTTTCTTCTCCTCTGTCGGCTGCTCGCTCGACTCGCTGGTGAGAGGGAGAACAGATTGGCTTAGGAGCATGGGACAGTCATATCAGTCATCTGCAGTCATGTGACAGTCATGTAAGAGTCAGTCATGAGACAGTCATGCGAGAGTTACGTGTCAGTCATTTAACAGTCATGTATCAGTCATTTTAGTCATGTAACAGTTATGAGACAGTCATGTGACAGTCATGCAACAGTCATGTTATTGAGTCATTTGACAGTCATGAGTTGGTCATAAGAAAGACATGCAACAGTCATGTGACAGTCATGTGAGAGTCATGTGGGAGTCATGCAAGTCATGTGTCAGTCATGCAACAGTCATGTGACAGTCATGCAAGTCATGTGAGAGTCATGTGTCAGTCATGCACCAGTCATGTGTCAGTCATGCACCGGTACTGACCTGGGGGCTGCTGCCTCTGCCTCGGGTTGTGAAGTGCTCTCTGGTTTGGCGGCCTCCTCCTCTGGCTGTGACATGAGACAAAAGCAAAGTAAACAGAACTGCACCAGAAAAGGGAAACCAAACCAAATGCTGTAAATAAGCCACTTCAAAGTCAAAAAGTGCATGCAAAGTAAGATGCATTGTGGGTACAATGTCAACGATGAAGGCCCCCCTCCTCAATAACCTTCAACTTTGACATTATAACCATAATGCATCTTTCTGCTCATGGGCAATTCAGACTGTGACCAGTCTTATAGCTTAAGAAGTGTGACTCTTCTATAGCTAACATGTCACTCCCTATGGCAGGCGTTTCAATGGCTCTGTATCCATGGTGACAGGTGGTTCTACTGGTTCTGTCTCCATAGTAACAGGTGATACTCCTGGTTCTGGCTCCATAGTAACAGGTGACTCTCCTGGTTCTGTCTCCATAGCAACAGGTGAATCTGCTGGTTCTGTCTCCATTGTAACAAGTGGCTCTTCTAAAACTACATGGTAGGACAGAAACAAGACTCTAAGTAAATCTAAGACATACCTTCTCCTCCTTGGCCTCTGCAGTCTCCTCCTTGGGCGCATCTTCCGCAGCGGGAGCCTCCTCCTTGCCCTGGACCTCTCCGTTCTCCTTCACATCTCCATCAGCCTTTTTCTCCTGAGCACAACACCAAACACAACCTAACATCAAACACGACCATAGTCTCCCCACACCCAGTACAGCCTTACCAACACACCCGGGCTTTACCAACGCAGCACCTACGTTCCGTCAGCCTTCTTCTCCTGAGCACAACACCAAACACAACCTTAGGTCAAACACGACCATAGTCTCCCCACACCCAGTACAGCCTTACCAACACACCCGGGCCTTACCAACGCAGCACCTACGTCTACTGATACTACTCCGGTCAGGCGCGGCATGCAGCCACCTGCGCACGATTGTTTCCGTGTTTACGAGCGAGCGACGCGGCGGGACGTGCAGATTAGCGGAGACTGTTAGAGGAGAAGACAAGGAGTTAGTGCGACAGAAGAAGGAGCTGCCGTCACGCAAATCGTACTTCCGTAACGTCTTCCTTGGCGCCCTCCTCGCCCGCTTCCTTCGTGGAGGCGTCTCCTTCCTGGGTGGGGACTTCTCCGTTCACCTTCACCTCCCCGTCAGCCTTGGGCTCCTGCAACACAGCATGGCACATGTTCAGCACATGATCGGCACATGATCGGCTCATGGTCAGCACATGATCTGCTCATGATCGGCACATGATCAGCACATGTTCGGCACATGATCAGCACATGATCGGCACATGATCAGCACATGATCTGATCTGATCAGCACATGTTCGGCACATGATCTGCACATGATCTGCACATGATCGGCACATGATCGGCACATGTTCGGCACATGATCAGCACATGATCTGCTCATGATCAGCACATGATCGACACATGATCAGCACATGATCTGCTCATGGTCAGTACATGTTCGGCACATGTCCAATCCACTCTACTCCATGAGCCAGCGTTCATTATCATGGCACACTACTGGTCAATCACCTTGAATATCAACCAGAGGTTTCTTCAATTTAGAATTTTAAGTTATAAAGTTAAGGTTTCTGGATTGGCTAATCTCGTGTTTTTGGTTTCCTTTATTTTTTCCAATAAAGAAGTAAAGAACTGTTTTTGTTATGATTGTTGATAGCTACCAACAAAAGGTTGCTAGAAAGGATTTCTTGGCGTGACATCATAATATTTTTATTGCCCTTTAATAAGTATTCAAAAAGAGAAAATATAGCCCGTTGGCAAGTCTGATTAATACAGCACATTTCTCTGGCATTAAAACTGTTGGGACAAACACTTTCACCTATTCAATCATTATTACACTGATGAAGACAATACAGTATGGTGGTTTTGAGGTCAGGAATATATATTTCAACCATAACAACAATGACTTCTTATAAAGGTTTTAAAGCATTTTACAACAAGAAAATTAGCCAATCCAGAAACCTTAAATGATAATCACATGTTCACTGCATGCACATCACATGATCATCTCATCATCAACAGCAGGCCAATGCGTTCTGAGCTGTGCCTGTTCATTTACAATTCACTACAGGGTGCAAACAACTGAAATACATACAACCCAGGAAAACTGTATGAGAAGTGAAAACCTCTTTAAAAAACTACAGTATGAGACCCTTCTAGTGGAAGGAAGGTACAGTGAATGGAACTGTAGGATGAGACCCTGTGAGGGACAGTTTCTAGGATAGGAAAGACGTGCAGAGAAATGTTAGTAAACGTGAGATGAACAGTGAGCCACTACTGCATACTTCCGACGGCTCCAGCCTTTCTGTCTCCATGGTTACTGTTGTTCCCTCGGCAACCGATGTCTCCGTGGCAGGTGCCTCTTCAACAGCCTCTGTGTCTATGGGAACATGTGACTCTGGAGCTGGCTCTGTTGCTGTAGTTACAGGTGACTCTGCATCTGGCTCTGTCTCCATGGCAACAGGTGACTCTACATCTGGCCCTGTCTCCATGGCAACAGGTGATTCTGCATCAGGCTCTGTCTCCGTGGCAACAGGCAGTTCATCCTGAACATCAGACATCTCTATGGTAATCTCTGTCTCCTTGACAACTGGAGATTCTTCTGTTTCTTCTTCAACCTTTAGAGACTCCTCGACCTTTGGAGACTCCTCGACCTTGGGAGATTCCTCGACCTTGGGAGATTCCTCGACCTTGGGAGATTCCTCGACCTTGGGAGATTCTTCGACCTTGGGTGGTTCCTCAACCTGCTTTGGAGACTCCTCGACCTTGGGAGATTCTTCGACCATGGGAATTTCTTCCACCTTGGGAGATTCCTCGACCTTGGGAGATTCCTCGACCTTGGGTGGTTCCTCAACCTTGGGAGATTCCTCGACCTTGACAGATTCCTCGACCTTGGGAGATTCTTCGACCTTGGGAGATTCTTCCACCTTGGGAGATTCCTCGACATCGGGAGATTCCTCGACCTTGGGTCGTTCCTCAACCTTGGGTGGTTCCTCGACCTTGACAGATTCCTCAACCTTGGGTGGTTCCTCGACCTTGGGAGATTCCTCGACCTTGGGAAATTCCTCAACTTTGGGTGGCTCCTCACCCTGCGAAGGCTCGTCAGTAGTTTGCTCCTACAGGTAACAGGTTGGTGTGAAAGGCATGTTAGCAGACAGGTTGCCATGGTTACAGATCACTCCACCAGCAGGCTGCACTTGATTGGTCAATGACCGTCACGTGACATGTACTGACCAATCGGAGGGCTCAGCCTGCTGGGGGAGGCATCTGCTAAGCTTGGCAGAGGTTGTGGATGAAACAAAGGGGAGGGGTGGATGGAGAGGTGAACATGAACATGGAGAACTGAGGGTAGACAAACTGACAACTTCAGATCAACACATGTAGCTCTACAGTCATCCCAACTGTCACAGTTCACACTACACAGAACAAGGAGGAAAGGAACCATTTGGGTGAGCAGAACAACTCTACAGCTAGAACGGAAGGAACGAGAGAGAACCATTTGGGTGAGAACAACTCTACAGCTAGAACGGAAGGAATGAGAGAGAACCATTTGGGTGAGAACAACTCTACAGTAGAACGGAAGGAACGACAGAGAACCATTTGGGTGAGCAGAACAACTCTACAGCTAAAACGGAAGGAATGAGGAACCATATCGGCAGGCAGCCCTACAAGGAAGGAAAACTGTGTCATCCAGAAAGTTGTGAGTCAGTAGGAGGAGGTCATTAACGAGGTTATTAACGAGGCATTAGCTAATAGAACAAAGGTGAGAGGTCATGCAGAGGTCAGCGTACTTCCGTGGTGTCCGGTTTGGCTTCGCTATCGGCGGCGGGCGTTGTCATGGAAACCTCACCATTTTCCTTCACGGCTCCGTCAGCCTTCTTCTCCTGTGGGAGGGGGGCAGGTTTGGGTCAACTTCAGACATTTCTACTCCAATATTCCACGGTTGTGGAAGGTGACAGTTTCTCAAGCAACTGGATAAGATTTGGGAACGGCCAGACATTTCAGACACCACACTGTCTATCATTGTCTGGCCGTTTCCAAATTTTATCCACTTGCTTGAGTAACTGTCACCTTGCATATCTCATCATCTGGATGTCTAACTTTCATCATTGTAATTCCACTGATGGTTTCAACAGTTTTGTACTTCATTTGGCAGTCAATTTCTCCACCAACACACACTTTGCTGCTTTCAATCGATCAATCAATCAATTTACTTTATCAATATAGAATACAACACGGTGTATTCCGTATCGCCCAAGGTATCAGCCCGACCGCGGGTCGGATCGCCCGACGGCCGAAGGGCGATCTGACCCGCGGGAGGGCTGGGACCGAGGGTGATGCGGAATACACCGTGTTGTATTTTATTTATGTCATGCTCACCTGAGAAAACCCATGCTTTGATGCGAAATGCGCCAGAAGTTGAACAAATTTGTTGCCCTCGAAAAAAAATTGTTGCAACAGTAATGTTCCAACGTCCAGATCAGGTATTCGAACTTTCGATGGCGCCGTACTCGGCCCACTCGAAACAGTTCGATTTATTCGAATGGAGCCCGTGTGATAACCCCGGGCCGTACGGAAAGTTACCAGCCGGTCCGGAACACCCGTATCGAACGTTTTCACGTCACAGGTATGACATAAAAAACCTTATCAGCCTTTACTTCTGGGTATCCTTAGTCATGTACATTTATTTTGTGTTAGTCCCTACTCTTGGCAATCAGCCGATCTGCCTTGAACCCAGTGAAGGGTACCGTAACACCTGCCAGTAAACAAATAAATAAATAAACAAATAAACAGAACGCACCTCCTTGGGCTCCTCAGGCCTGTTCTTGGGGTGCCCCTTGTACTTGGAAGTCTTCTTGACGAAGCCCCCGTCCACGAGCGAGTACGCCATGTCGAGGATGGTCTCGCTGAGCGGGCGCTCCTCGATGGCCAGCACCTCCTTCATGCGCTTGTTGTCGCAGGTCAGGACCTTCCCCACGTAGGGGATGACCATCCTCAGGCCACCATCGAACCAGCTGGGGAGAACACACCGGTCAGCAGGGAACTACAGCTGTGCTCCTCGTAGTGTTACAGTACAGAGCTAAAACTTTGTTCCAACACATTAGAAATGAGCAAGATCTAAATTTAGAACCAGCTGGGGGAGAACACACACCGGTCAGCAGGAAACTACAGCGGTGCTCCTCGTAGTGTTACAGCACAGAGCTAAAACTTTGTTCCAACACAAATATCGAGCAAGATCCATCCTTAGAACAAGCTGGAAGAAGCCTGGTATCCAGCTGTATTATAGCTTCCAGTTCTCTTCTGTCCTGTTCTCTAGGCCAGAAGAGACTCAGGAGCTATAATACAGCTGGATACCAGGCTACCAGCAGGACTCTTCAGCTGTGCTTGTTGTGTTCAACAGTACAGAACTAAAACTGTTCCACAACAAGGAACGAGCAAGATCTAAATTTGTAGACTGTGCTACCGTAGTCTCCAGGGAAGAGCGAACTGTGCACACACGACTCAAATGATTTCGAAAGTCCGTTGGCTGTGTTGAGTGTATTCTTCTTTCATAAACTGTTTGGGTTGGAACAAAGTTTTAGCTGTGTACTATAAATAAAACAGACACTTTTTCAGTCTGCCTTCCTTGTCACAATCCACAGCGCAAATCTAGATTTGCACAGAATATGGAATTAATTCAGATTTGGTTTTTTTCCACCCAGGAAACACCAAGATGATTCAAGAAAACTACAAGCAAAAAAAAAAGAACAAACAAGCACCTTGTCATGAACCAAGCACCCTCATAAACACAAAACAGGCACAACAAAAATTACCAAACAAGCAAGAAGAGCATCAAAGAGGCAAAAAAACAGGCACTGAAACTGCACACCTATGGACAGCTACTACTGGAAGCTATGCTACATGGTAAAAAAACTCCACACCAAAAACAAGGTGAAAAACATACACAACGGAACAACATGAACATGGTAGTCATGGCAACGGGGCTCTGCCGTCATGGCGATGACTGGAAATCAAACAGGAATGAGCATTTATTCCACAAAGTTAGTAACATTACAAGAACAAACATCATATTGTATTAGAATGTTACAACGTCATATTATTACAATCAACATTGATTCATTCTTTATCCTCTTCTTCTTCCAGATAAAGCCCATATTTATGGTAAAGGTAAAGCCCACATTCATCCAGTCAATCAATAAAATTGATCTAACATCAATCATTCCGTACGACCTCTACTGCCAGCCGTGTGTGACCTTCACATTTCCCTCACGTAATCCGACATCTGACCCACAGGTGTGACGAATGCTGACTAAATGTCTGTGCATGACAAAAGTTTGGAACTGGTGCTCTCATGCATGTATGCATGTTCTTTCACTGTTGCCAAGTAGGAGTAGATTGGTGACTATACTGCTGAGAGGACTCCGTCAATAAAAGTGTCAAATTAGCAGCAATCTCGTGTGGAATATACAACATTCTCAGAATTCTCTTTTTGGAATGTCCATGGACCAGCCAATCAGCATGTTTGCTATTTTCTGAATGTCCATGGACCAACCAATCAGTATGTTTGCTATTTTCGAAAAGTCCATGGACCAGCCAATCAGCATGTTTGCTATTTTTGAAATGTCTATGGACCAACCAATCAGCATGTTTGCTATTTTCGAAATGTCCATGGACCAGCCAATCAGCATGTTTGCTATTTTCGAAATGTCCATGGACCAACCAATCAGCATGTTTGCTATTTTTGAAATGTCTATGACTTAACCAATCAGCATGTTTGCTATTTTTGAAATGTCCATGGACCAACCAATCAGCATGTTTGCTACTTTCGAAATGTCCATGGACCAACCAATCAGCATGTTTGCTATTTTTGAAATGTCTATGACTTAACCAATCAGCATGTTTGCTATTTTTGAAATGTCCATGGACCAGCCAATCAGCATTTGCTATTTTCGAAATGTCCATGGACCAACCAATCAGCATGTTTGCTATTTTTGAAATGTCTATGACTTAACCAATCAGCATAGTTCCTGAGTGCTCCCTACCTGCTGATTCGCAGCAGGAACTTGGGGCAGCTCATGGTGGGCACGTTGTAGCCCTGCGGCTTGAACTCCTTAGCCAGGATCTGTGCCACCTCCCGCAGCCACATGTTCCCCTGCACCAGGATGTGACGGTTATCTGTAGAGAAGGGACGGTATCAAAACTGTTAGAACATCTTCCACAAAATAAACTGTTATATAACATGTTCCCCTGCACCAGGATGTGCCGGTTATCTGCAGCAACAGGAGGTCATGAGAACTGTTATAACATCTTCCACAAAATAAACTGTTATATAACAATCATTTATGTCATACCTGTGACGCGAAAACGTTCGATACGGGTGTTCCGGCGCTTCCGTATCGCACAGGTTCGAAAGGCGTATCACACAGGCTTTCTTCAAGGAAATCAAACCATTTCGACCGGGCCGAATACGGCACGGTTGGCAATTCGAATACCTGATTCGGACCTTGGAACGTTGCTGTTGCAACACATTTTGTTCGAAGGCACCAAATTTGTTCAACTTCTGGCACATTTCGCATCAAAACATGGGTTTTTCAGGTGGGTATGACACAAATTAAATACAACACGGTGTATTATATGTTCCCCTGCACTACGATGTGCCGGTGGTCTGCAGCAACAGGACATAATAAAAATTGTTTTAATACTTTCCACAAACTAAACTGTTACTGGCATACAACATCTTCCACATCATGAAAACCAGGACATCATGAAAACTGTCACAGGGCTCGAAATACCACCTGCATATGCAGGTTAGTGCAGGTAAAATTGGGGCTGTGCAGGTATTTCTGGTGTCTACCTGCACCTAACCTGCACTGGTCCATGTACTGGGTTTTATATATAAAATGTCTTATGTGTATGTGAATGTGGATTGTTATTATTAGCTGCATTGACTGTTACCACCATTAAGTTTAAAAGAAAAAAATAGCAATGGTTCCACAATTTTAGTATGATCCATATATATGATCCTAAATTCAGAGGGTGCAGGTAAAATTTGTCTGGTGCAGGTAATTTTCAATGTTACCTACACCAGTGCAGGTATGCAGAAAAAAGTATTTCGAGCCCTGTGTCAGAACATAAACTGCTATATAACATGTTCCCTGGACCCGGATGTTATGCGGGTTAAAACAAAGGAGACCAGAGTTTGAACATCTAAACTGCAACATTTTCCACAAAGCAAACTGAATTGAAGAATCTAAACAGTCATTTTTCAAGCATTTAAACCAAGCAAGTAAGAGTGTTTGCAGGTATCTGGATACAGACACACGTTTGTATAAAGCATTTAGAAAAGGACTCCAGAAAGACAAGTAAGGTTGTTTACTATTGGAGAGTCTAAACAAACAAACAAACAAACAAACAAACCTGCTGCCTGCTCATTGGTTAGAGCGACGATGTGCGCCTTGGCGACGTCGCGAACATCGATGATGTTGAGGTTGATCTTCGGTACGGCCGGCATCGATCGCTGGAGCAGCCGGACCACAGCCTCCATACTGGTAAAGGAGTTCTTACTGATGACTGGTCCCATCACATACCTGGGACGGAGGGAGGGAAAGAGGCAGGTTAGGATGGATGTAACCATACTGGTGAAGGAGTTCTTACTGATGACTGGTCCCATCACATACCTGGGACGGAGGGAGGGAAAGAGGCAGGTTAGGATGGATGTAACCACAGCCTCCATACTGGTGAAGGAGTTCTTACTGATGACTGGTCCCATCACATACCTGGGAGGGACGGAGGGAGGGAAAGAGGCAAGTTAGGATGGATGTAACCACAGCCTCCATACTGGTGAAGGAGTTCTTACTGATGACTGGTCCCATCACATACCTGGGACGGAGGGAGGGAAAGAGGCAAGTTAGGATGGATGTAACCACAGCCTCCATACTGGTGAAGGAGTTCTTACTGATGACTGGTCCCATCACATACCTGGACGGAGGGAGGGAAAGATTCAGGTTAGGATGGATGTAACTTCAGTTGCTCTCTACAATGTTTCTTTGCAAATCTTAAACCAAGCACCATTACAGACCTTCTGTTACCCCTGCAGACTCACCCAGTGTTAAGGACAACAAGCTCAAACTTGTCATCTTAAATGTTTTTCTTTTTGAAGATTATCCGGTACACATCTAGGGTCAAGAATGACAAGCTCAAGCAACTCTCCTTCCGTTAGGTAAAAACAACATCTCTGAATTTCTTAATGTAATCAGGCACCTTGTAAGATTTCTGACTCACCCAGAGTTAAGAACAACCAGCTGAGCTTCCCTCATCTTTAAGGTGAAATATGTTTGAATTTCTAAAGCTAATTTAGCACCTTGTAAGATTTCTAACTCACCCAGGGTTGAGAATGACGAGCTTGAACTTCTCCCCTCCTAATGGTCCTTTATGTAGTCCCAGGCAACTACCACTACAATCACTACTACTGGTACTATTTCTACTACCACCACTACTACTACCACTTCTAACACTACTCACCCAGGGTTGAGAACGACCAGCTCGAACTTCTCCCCCTCTTTAAGGTCCTTCATGTAGTCCCAGGCTGCCTTCTCGGCCAGAGCCTTGGACTTGAGGTATGCCTGGGCGCGATCGGTGTTGGTCCAGTCCTCCTCGGTGTAGACCTTATTAGCCTCCGGCGCGGCTGGTTTGATATAGAGATTTCCTTGTAGTGAGACCAACAAGTGTCATGTGACTGTGGGTAGGCGTGGCAACGGGAGAAACTATGCGCAGGAGGGGGGGGGGCATGCTACCGCATTTCCTCTTACAGAAGCACAGCACAAAATTAATGTAGATACTGGGGTAAAATTAATGTTACTAGAGCTGAGCTTCTCGGGAGAGAAATACAGTAGATGCCATCAAAGCTGGTTGTGATGTTGGCGGAAAGTCTTGTCTATGACTTTACTTCTTCAAGAATAAGGAAACGTTTTATTCACAGCGATAAGGCATACTTATGCATCAATGGAAGCAGAAATATGGAATGTTGGCAAAATTTGATGTAAACCTTATTAGTGACCTTTCTCTTTTAAAAATTTGGAACCAACATTTTGGTGCACAGGATGAAGCCAAGGTCAGACTTGGAGCCAGAAACCAGCTTTGATTTGCAACAGAGGTTGTAAACAAAAAATTAAGACTAAACTGCAAACAAGATAGTGATAAGAAAGCAAGAATATCTACAACAACTTTATAAACAAGAATAAAAGTATTAAAAGCTAAAAGAACACATACTAATGTAAATGTAAGTAATGTTACTTTCTACTACAGGAGAAAATAAAGCATCTTGACAACTGCAAAAGGTGCTAAAAATAAGTGGAATCAACTATTATAAGCTTAAAAACGAAAGAAGGGCAAACGGCAGGGAAAGGCAGGGGGTGGGGGGGTTCTGACAAGTACAGCCAAACCTGCTCAAGAAGACCACTCAGGAGACTGAACTGGACAGGTCTTTGTGGACAGGTCGGCACCACAGACAGAGTTTTAATGCTCGTCCAATGAGAAATTTATCTAAGGGAACAATACAGTGTGTCCAGGTGGTCACTTCTTGTACAGGCCTGGCTGTATTTTCAGTTGGGTTTTGCTGATGTACGAAGAGATGGACTGTGTTGTCCGTCTACACGGCAGCCATGTTAACCTTGAGGCTTCGTCCCAAGGTCGTAGGAAGTGAACTCACCACAGATGGCTGCCAGTGAGCTGGTCAGGATGACGCGCTTGATCTCACCGTTAGCTGCCACAGCCTGGAGCGACAGGTGTCAATCATGAGGTTACTATGGCAACAGGATGTTCAGACCTTTTCTTTTGTAGAGTATCATGTATTTTTACACTTTGGACACAAGATAAAAAAGGCAACTAATAACAATAATCCTCATGAGCTGAGGTTAGACAAGCAGGTAAAAAGGATGCAATTTAGGCTTTTCAAGAACCTGGACAAAATTTGGAAACAGTCAGACGTTTCAGACATCTGCTGTCTCTCGTTAGTGACTTGATGAGAATCTGAATTTCACAGGTTTAAAACCAAAACTCTGAACTGAAATGTTAACGAGGTGAAGACGGTTCCATGGAAGACTAAGTCAAGACAAGATTACGTAATGTGGAGTTTCTAGCTCTTCTGACAGTCCGTAAGGCGATGCCCTGACCTTGAGCACGTTGGTGGTGCCCTCCACGGCGGGTTTGATGACATCATCCTCGTTGCGAGGGTTGGTGAGGGGGAAGGGGCTGGCCGTGTGGATCACGTACGTGCACCCCTCAATAAGGCTGCAGGAAAACAACATGTTACAACAGGCTCCTTACACATACACGCACACACACACACACACACACAACCATACACACACACGCACACACACACACTCACACGCACACACGCACACACAGACACACACAGCGCATGCACGCACACACACACACACACAAACACACAGGCTGTGTGGATCACGTACGTGCACCCCTCGATAAGGCTGCAGGAAAACAACATGTTACAACAGGCTACTTGAACACTTTCTTTCAAAATTCTCATATACCCTACCTACATTGAAGGGTTTCCAAGTCAGGAAATTTTGCGGTACCCCCGTCCTGTACCTACCCCCTCCAGCACCCCCCTGTACCTACCCCCCCTGCACCTACCCCCTCTAGCACCCCCCTGCAAAGTTGCGATAGAAATGATGATGTTACCTAGAGATACAGCAATCCCTTTGCAGAAGCGGCTTTCCGTGGCGTCTAGCCGGCGTGGTAGAGGCGAGACGCCGCTGGAGGATGCAGACAGGAGGGGGGACCAGCTGGCTGGAGATAGAACCGTCTCGTGATGCGCCAACCTCGAGCGCGCACTACACTGCCTGCTAATTATTTCCCACACCGCGATCTATCACGGCCGCCCGGCGCTACCTGCGGACGTGACGTGCATGTTAAACTGACGTGGAGGTCTGTACCCGGGAACCCACGGATCACCCTTACTGCTCATGTTTACACGCTGATGGTAACAGCTTTACATGGAAATCGTCTTGAGGCTGAACGAATTCGAAGTTTCTGGGAACGTGAGCTACATAAGGATGATGAACATTGTGGTTTTCCTTACTCCCAACACATCTTCACATAAAGTGGAAATACAGCCTTGAGCCGATCGCGAAGTGTCTCAAAAAGTGCCCTACATCTACCATTTCAGACAGCGTACTTACGGGCACACCAAACTTTCAATCATCAATGTA